>NC_052120.1:4436805-4467462 GCF_012273895.1 Zerene cesonia | reverse complement strand
TATAGAATATTGGATAGAGAATATTGCAATAAACACTGATGAAATTAAACGGAAGAAAATAGACCAATAAACTAAACTCGCAGGACGCGGACGCCAGTAGTTGCACTAATTAAGCCTAATTGTATAAATTATGTCAATGGACTTCTATCCCTCAATGGTTCGCTAAGGATGTACTTAGTACGGTCACAGTTGTAACTCGTTTTGTTAACAAGATATAATGAAAGTACATTTTGATTATTTGGTACCCTACGGTTTTATCAAGTTGAAATGTTACAAACAGTATAAAATAGTAGAACAATGTGCCATTAAATAATATTTTTTTATTAACCTGTATTTGCTTTTTGCAACTTTTTTTAAATAAATGTGTAATTTTGTGACGTGACAAAATTACACATTTCACATTTAATCGTTGGATTATGTAGACCTATATTATGGTATATGATAACGTCAAGCAGAGTTCTAAATATATAATATGCAAAATAGAGTAGTCTTTCTATCTCTACCAATACTTTTAACATAATATTAACCTCAACTTATATAATAGGTTAGGCGTGATATAATAAAACACATACTGTTTACATATGATTTAATTTTTCGTAATAGACATTCTTCTAATCATATTTATTTACGCTTACAATTCTTTATTTGGAATGGTATTATTTATACATAGCTTAAAAATAAATAAAAGTATTACTTGGTAAGCTTATCGAGACATGCAAAACGTAAACTGAAATCAAGGAACATAACAAAGAGTGAAGGTGAACGAGACTCTTTGGTTTTATTGTGTTTACAAGTTATATCAAAATCTATATTATTCAAATTAAATTAGCTTATAACACAAATATTCACTTAGTATTCATTCATTGTGAAAAACTGATCGTACCTAAAATTCACGCTCAAACGCGACGCTACTTAAATCTAATTTTCAATCGCTATTTGTACACGGAAATAAAAACAATGCCAACAACCATGATAAACTATAATAATCATTAAGATACAATAATAGACACAAAACAATACAAATACTTAAAAATTACGTTAACAGACGACGACCTGCCGCAACTGATACTAGCATGAGCACGGCCTTAAGTATTGCAAAATTTTATTATAATTTTTAAACATATAAACACTTCGCAACAACATTGCACCAATAAATAAGTTAAAATAAATTAAAATAATAAAAGTAAGATTAAAACATAAGACTAGGACAGTTTAAAATAAACAATTGTTGATATTTGACAGATTGAAGAAGACGAGGATAGAACGAGACAGTCGAGATTTTAAGAAATGTTATGTCGTACGTACGTATCGTAATTATTTATTGTTAAAAGTTGGAAAAGGTCAAGAAAAGAGAAACAGAAGAGCACTAGTTTAGCTTCAGATAAAATCTAACAGTCGCTTTTGAACTGTTTCAGAAATAAATAAGTATATAAGTTACATTTATATCTCAAAGAGAATTAAAACATGTGAAAGTTTATTGGTGCAATTCATGGGTACATAAACCTTTTCAAACAAAACGCAGCCAATTCAGTAACATATATAGTAAGGCTAGATTTGAGAAAAGCAAATACACTTATATTAGCGATGAGTATAGAAATTATTCTCTTATATTTTAGTTTCCACTACAAATTCAGCTTAAAGGTACAGTGGGTAAGTGGTAGAAAACAAGCGATATATTTCTATTTAATAACTATTGTATTATATCGAGTACTACGTATTGATTTCATTAATATCAATGGCGAGCAAAACATATTATATCACCATAAGCTAATTCCGTTAAGAAACAGCAAACACTATTTAAATAATATAAGCTCATAAATAATATTTAATGTAAACGATTATTTATTATCAAATAACGTACGTTGATAATTCACGTACTCCATCCAATATACAAAAAGTTGTATACAAATCCCGTTGAGTCCCATAGTCCCATATCGTGCGGGGAAAATCCGGCAAGAATTCCAAATCAGGTATCGTCCTTACGACGAAGGCTCCATCGAGCCAAAAATACAAAACATCTCATAATCGTAGGCGATAAAAGGTCTATAATAATATCCCTTTCGCCCGCAATATCTGTAAAAAGAGTCCTCATCTGTGGTACACTATTCAAAAATCACATAAATGGCTCACCCATTTAATCCATCATCACATCTTGTAAAATCGCAAAAGCGCCGTGACCGGAATATGTCACGACGACATCACCTCATCTCACTCGTGTTATAGTTTCCTATCAATATCCTTTGGTGCATAAAGTTTAGCCATTCCTAATTAGTATTGTTCGATGATCTCGTTATCCCGGGGTCTCCTAGTGAAGGGCATCCCGGGCTCAGTACTGGCTCTCGTCATATATGTATATCGCCTCGCCGGCGGACTCCTTGAGGGGCGGCGGCGGCGGGGGGAAGTCCAGGTCGCCGGGGCGGAAGAGCTTGGAGTTGGGCGCGGGGGAGGCGGGCGCGGGGGAGCTGCCCGGCGAGCCGCCGCCGCGCCGCTTCACCCCGCTCGGGGACGCCGCCGCGCGGAACGACGAGCGCCGCGCAAGCCTGGACACGCGTTACGTTACGTTACTGTTACGTTATAATTGCGTAACATTAGTAATAATGATACATTATTGTTCCTTCCGATGAAAATGACTGGAAAACATAATTTATTGATCTACGATCTACTAGTGAATAATTAGAATTGGTTAATACCAATATACTCATTTACCGTAATTGAAAAAATATAAACTATCCCATTTTTTAAGTTGTGTCAAACTGCACATGGTGTTCAAATTTGTTTAAAATCGGTCGAGTAGTTTAGAAGTCCATCGCGGACAAACAATGTGACACGTGGTTTATATATAAAGAAAAAACAAAATTATAAGTACTAGTACTTTTCTGTACTATCTCTATTACGCATATCATGTAAAAGGTGAAAGTGTACATTTTTGTGTATAATTTTGTAATATCAAAATTCATCACCAAACTATTTGATCCAGTAAATGTACGATGGTTGTTTTTACGTATATAGTACAAAGCACACATAAAAAAGCCAACACACCTCGACGCCATCTCCTCGGGGGTCTCTTCGATCTCCAGCACCCAGCTGACCGAGTCGTGTTTCTCCACCACGCCCTTGACCGCGGGCAGCGGCGGCGAGTCCGGGTCGGGGGAGGTGGCGGGAGAGGGCGGCGACGGAGGAGGGGAGGGGGAGCGCGCCGAGTCGCCTGACGACGTGCGCGTGCGCATCGGCGTACGCTCTATGTAGCCGCCTCCCGCCAGCAGGGATACCACCTAGCGGAAAGATTGTTTTTCATTTGAATATTTCTGGACATTTTATAACACACACATGACATGTGCGCTTTTTGTTTCTATAATCACAACCTACGACAAATCTATTTAAGTACATATTAGAATATGAAGATCACACTTTAATTAGTCAATTAATGCCATTAAAAGTCATACTTCATATAAGACTTTTAATTGCGTTAGAAATAGCCAGTATGATTTTTACAGAAAATATTTTTGTATTTCTTCGAAATTTCATTTAACGCGAGTATCAGACATTGAATTTAAAGATTTTTAGTTAAATATATCTACTCCATTATTTATAGCGAAATCTGTACATCAGAACACATTAATTCTAATTACGAGCTAAGATAAGAGTATTATAACGCACCTGCGACTTCTGCCGTAGCTTGTATCGGAGTTCCTCGTTGAGCGCGACGAGGCGCGTGGCGTGGTCCCTGTCCCTGGCGGCCGCGTCGCGCAGGCGCCGGTTGTCGTCCCGCAGACGGTCCGCTTCCCGCTGGCGGGCGGCGGCGCGCTCGCGCAGCTCCTCGGCCGCGTGGCGCGCGTTGCCCGCGTCCCGCTCCGCCGCCGCGCGCCGCTCCCGCTCCGCGGCCAGCTCGCTGCGGGCGTCGCGGAGGGACGCCATCTCGGCTTGCTTCAGCTCGACGACCGCACGCAGCGAACGCACCTGGGATTGGCAACATTATCCGTTATTGTCTTTAAAAAAAATAAATGTACGCACTATTTCACAATCGTATTATGCTTATTTTTGCGAAAGAGACATTCAACTTAACGCTCACTAATATACAGTAGATATTAAATGAACATATGAAAAAATGTTACTGCTGCAAGTTACTGAACACGTTACCTTGTCATATGTTCTAAGTCTTCTAAATTGTATGAAATTTAAATCAGAGTCTATAAAACGTTGGTACAAATAATCATAATATTATACTAGTTGAGTACTTAATGCAAAAAAAAAATTATAACTTTTTTATTCATCAATATTGCATTTTTATGTAAATTTAAAAGACAGCAATAATGAAAGAAACAATACAAATTGCCTATTACTTTACCTTATTATCAATTATATAACAATTCATACAAGTATTTTGTTAACTTATGTTTTTTATGTCACTATTATCACCTGGCTCTTGTGTCAAACAATTATCACATTATCACAATCTACCGCGGAAGTACTAGGTGATAAGTTGTAAAAGTGTAGATATTGCTAGTGCGAAACGTTATATAAGAGTGTATCCACATCACAACCCACCTCAGCAGCCAGCTCTGTGGCATCCTTGCTCAGCTCCTCATCGGCGCTGATCCTGAGTTCGCACTGTTCCATCTCGCAGTAGACAGGGTCGCAGGCGGCGTCGCGCGTGCCGGGCGAGTTGCGGTCGCTGCGCTCGAGCTCCGCCCGCTCCGCTCGCTCCACCCGCTCCACTCGCTCCGCCCGCGCCGCTTCGAGCTGCGCGCGCAGGGTGCGCTCGATCTCACTGTGAGCGTGCAATCTCGCTCGACTCTCAGCGACCTCGTGTTTCAAAGACTCAATTGTTTCCTACAAGTTAAAAGATCACTTTTAGTAGACTTTAACGAAGGAAGAGTTTATCAATTCGACTGAACTAGCCAGTTGGGACATGTAAAAGTAATATCACCTCAACAATAATGCAAACACAGCCAACTATTTAATAAGGGCGATCTACGGCGCCGCGGCGCCACACTGCTACCATCTAGTTCTGATAATCGCAACAATTGCACAATATCTAACATTATTAACATGGATGCAACATCGACTGTACTATTTTATACGTAAAATATATCATTATTGAAGTTTCCTAAGTTTCGTGTATGTAAATGATATAAATAATACATTAAATCTACAATTTTATTTACATTTATGGTACTAATCAACTAACCCACGCTAGTTCGAATTATGATTTAATTGGGTTTAATTTTAAAGAGCATATAAAGGATAAATAACAAAAAAGTGTACACAAGAGAAATGAAACATACCTTTAATCCTTTAACATCGTTCGCCAGAGCAGACACCTCTTCTATGTGTGTGGCTTGAAGACGAGCGTTTGCCTCTTCCCTCGAAGATACTTCCATCTCTAGCTCTGAGATCTTGCTCAGGCATTCTGCGACTATAAAAGGAAAACCGTTGTTGTAACCGTAGTTCTTAAAATAACACGTACGTATGTATGTAACATCAAGAAGGTAAAATTTAACATATTATATAATACTAGCTGCGCCCCGCGGTTTCACCCGCGTAAGTCCGTATCCCGTAGGAATATCGGGATAAAAAATAGATGTTGGCCGATTCTCAGACCTACCCAATATGCTTACCAAATTTCAGAGGAATCGGTCAAGCCGTTTCGGAGGAGTATGGCAACGAAAACTGTGACACGAGAATTTTATATATTAAGATATAGATTTTAGATTTTTTTTTAATTTTTAGCTATATTCGGATAATTTTGCTATTTTATGTATCCAATTGTTTTACATATACATTAAATAATTAACACTCAATATATATAAATATAGTTTATAATATATGCTACATACTGGTATCAAGATCTTTTTGCGCGCGCTGCTGCCTGTCCCGGTCGGCGCGCGCGGCGCTGCTGCGCTCAGCCGCAGCCACGCCGCGCCATCTTTCGGCTTCAAGGCGCCATGAGCTACCGTTTAATGCATCCAGCTGAAAATCGTTATTTTTACTTTAAATGACTGAATTACGCTTTGAGTAATTATTAAAATATAACAATTTCGTAGTACTTGTTAATTAATTTCTGCTATACGCGTTTCACGGTATGACCAAACAATAAATATATAAAAGAGATTAGAGTTTTATGTAGACACGGAATGGGTGTCTTAATATCCAATCTAATATTGATAACATTAAATTATATGTTATAATTATATACATGTATAATATACAGTAAATAATAAATACTATAATACATAAGATATTAGATAACAATCTACAAGTAAAGTTAGGGGAGAAACACGTTTGTTCATTTAAATATTATTACACGTTTTATTTATTATCGGCCGTGGCAACTCACCCTGAACACCAAATACTGCACAAGAACACCGAGGGCCTCAACGCCCTTAGCGGCGTGCGCGAGCGCATCGGTGTGCTCCCTGGGGGGTGCGGGTAGCGGCGGGATGAGCGGAGCGGACACCGGAGCCACGAGCGGAGCGGCCGGCGTCCTGGCAGCTTGCTGCGGCTGCTGCGGTGTCTGCGCCCGCTTACCTCGGGGCCCAACTGCCGTGGACACGCGCGGTGGTTCTGGTGGAAGGAATTAACATTATATTTGGTTCTATAAGGTAACTACATAGCGTACTATTTTGAGGAAGTTTGGTTTTATTACATATACTCGATTGAGGGTAAGTTATTTAAAACAATAAAACGATATAATATGGAGAAGTGTCTAGTTGTTTAAAGGCATTGGAAACCTACTCTAATACATTCATATATTCATCATTAAAAAATATATCGAAATATACATTAACAACGCCAGTCAAAGCAACACCATTTCCTTCGTTTGTTTTTAATTACACAATATGCTTCACACGAAATGATTAACACAATAGAAAACAATACAACAAACAGAAATACGTTTCTCATTGTTGATGTTATCATGACGTCAGAAATAGGGCTGTTGTGAATCTTCATACAAAATGCTTATCAAAGTGGCCGATCAGCACGCTAAATGGCATCATGGACTAAAACAATAAAATGAAAAGATATTACGCTGTGATAAGTAAGACGATTTTCGCTTTAACACCGATTCTGTCTTTTGTATTTCCTTTATTTTATTGTATCAGGTTAATATTTTTGCAAAGTAATTTTTGATTGCGTCATGTCGACACAATGGCTCCGTTGACTACTTCAAATATTACTCAGTTAATAAAATAAACATTCACTCGTTAAAGTCATTGAATTAACAGTCTTCAAAAAGCAAGAACCTAATCGACTACATCTTCTTTATTTTCCGTTATTTCAATAGACAACAGGAAATTTGTTGTAGTTTCAAACTCTTGTTAAATATGTGTTCTTAAAAAAACCCTTCCAACATATTTTAGAGATATGGAATGAGGTTAGATACACCTAATGAGAAAAACTATTAAGCAATTGCAATAACAGCGATACTAATTTTAAAAACAATTAACTCAGTCATTTTCAAACTTCCTCCGGTGTAGAACTGGTCACATACTCACAAAAAACAAACATCCGTAGCTAGAACTTAAACAATTGCTATTCACACAAATTCTAATTCGGGCCAAGACCCTGAACATCGAGTACGCCAATGTCGGTGTTTAAAAAAACAAAAATGTTTTGTGGACTTTCATCGAAGTTTATGGTGTATACTTTCAATGCAAACAAACCTTCGCCCAAATCCTCAATCAATAAAATATTTTTGATTATAAGTATGTATTGAAATTTGGAATTTTCTTTATTGCCTCAACATCTTGCCTTATCATGAACATTTTACGACTAATGCATTTGTATAAGCATACGACGTGCTAACATAGGCGGAATTTTGAGTATGCTCTCTCACGAGAGTAGTAAGGGACTCTTTATGTAGATGTTTATTGTCGAAGTTAATTATACTATAATTAATTAGCTCAACATTAAATCGAACAAAACAAAAATTTGCTCACGCTGGGACTTAATTGTGTTTTTCATCCACGCATCCTGTAACGTGTATTCAAAAACTATACAAGTGACCCTAAACAGAAGAGTGAAATCAATATAAAAACATTCACGAATAGCAATCACCTCCGTACACTTTCATCAGCTTGTTAACTAGGGACTACGCATACCGGCCGTACCTTAAATATAACGTCCGTTTTGGCCTTAAATAGTCATCAAGACTAAACCTACATTCCTGACTCTAGTCTTACATTTACACTTTCATTATTTAGCATACACGTTTCCTTTCCTAAATTGCTATTTTAATATGGTTGTGCTCAGTTTTAACTATACAAGTCTTATTTTATCACGATAATCGTACTTCCTAGGATACTCATACTTTTCATAATTCCCATCTTTTTAACACATTGTTAAGACCTGAACTATTTAATCATAGTCTTAATTAATAAAATAACATAGCTAATGTGTACCTTAAAATCTCATATCATCATTATTTTACGTTACGTAACTAACGTGATAAAAACAATGTGAATTTTGTTTATCGTCTCAATCACTTACTGTTTAATAAATAAATAATCCCAAATAAATACGACATCGTTATATAATGAATGTAGATTAAAAATACCACAGAGTAAGCTTTTTATAAAAATAGACAGTTTCCCACGCGCTCCATTGACGATCCTTGTTGATGTTCTGCACCGTTTAGCAACATCCTATTTCCGTCAACATATTAAATGATGCAGAGATCAATGATACAGAGTCTACATTTAAACTCATTTTGATGGCTGAGATATATCACTGGTTCTAATTTGTAATAGGTGTCATGTCGTGTATCGTCGTATTCTGATTATAATTTCAAACTTAGTTTTATAATGTACTCTTATATAAAGCAGCAATCATCTGTAGTAGGAAACAATATGTATTTCTGAATAAAATGTCTCACGAAGCTTTTTATTTGCAGAACTTTTATATGAATATTTAGCGTTAATAATAGCTGAAAGCTATTTTAACACCCGGTAAATACAAGCGAAGGACTATACACAACTAAGTGGTTATTAAATGATGAAGTAGAATAAAAAATGATATCTTAATAAATCCCTTGGACGGTCAGCATCAGCGCGTGGGCTTCAATTTGGAGCACAACGTAGTTAGGTTATCAAATTAACGAGGACATAAACATCTAAGGATGAACCAATTTTAATAAATTAAAGACAATACGGAATGCTTACGACTTACGTATTAGTGTTACCGCTGGTATTCTCTTTGAAATATCTTTGTAACGAGCTTCATCAAATACTTTTAAGAAGAAAAAGTAACCCATGATAAGGACAACATAAATTTTTTCTATTTTATAAACTGCAATTACAAATGATACAAACTCGATCTTTTTGAGCTTGGTTTTTGTTCTTTTGTTAAGAAACTTGCGCAAATCGTTAACGTTTGTGATGTAACAGCCCTAACATTGTCACATTCATAAGCGATGCACCCACGCGTGTGCCTTCTATCCACCATTTGTCCAGTTGAATAGTGGCATATTATTGTGTAAAAAATGTTTGCCGGCCGCTTTCTAAGCTGTATATATAAGGTGTCATAAATCAAACGTAAATGACGCGGCATTAAAACACCCACATGTTCATCTTCGATTGTTGAAATCATTGGTTTCATGAGTTGATGAGAAAATTTAACTTGAAACTGACCTAAACCCACCGCGGTTACCATGATTATTCAATGACCCTAACATTTGAATATTTAGTGAGTCTTTTGAACTAAAACTGGATATCTCACAAACTTTAATCACTTATAAAAAAGATTTAAAAAAGAAGCCATAGAAGCACATAAAACCGTACAAAGTAGGGATCGTATTGTATCCTTTAGCAGTTTCATGTAAAGTAGGGTAACGGGTCGCAAGTGAGGCGTGCTGGGAATGCAAGTAGTTAGCTATGCGAGTATTGTTTGCTGGCTTGGACCCGAGGGCTTCACGGGGGAATTGACAGTTACTGTAACACAATTTGGATATAAATTGCCAAGAGCATTCAAACTGCAATAATTTTACACACTTCTAGATCTCTAAGACTGGACGAAGCATTCGGTAAATTTTACAGAGAATAGTAGGTATACTTTTTACTAAGCGATATTTGGATTGAGTCGCGAAAGTTTTTGTTTATTATTAATTAAAAATCATTCATTATGCTTCCTGCTTCTTAACGAAATATTTTCTGAAGGACCTTAAAAGGGATAACGATATTTATTTAACCTGAATATCACGTCCATCAAACAAAAAAATTAATATTTTAAAAATAAACATTTACCAAAGATTATTTGATCCACGTATTGACACACAAACATCGTTTATTTCCTCACGATTTCGGAGAACTGATCGATATTTAAAGCAGCTATGCTGGCCTTCTTATAACGGCCACAAATTTAATATAGACCATTAAGTTTATAAACTTTGTGGTATGAGTAATAAAATTAAACATAGATAGATACAGTTAAACAGTAAATTTTTAACGGATTTGATATCTCTCATATTTCTCATAACCAAACTATTGAAATGATAGCTCCTAACAATCATTATTCTTGCATAAGTGGCCCTGAGTCTTACTGATTGCATATCTATACATATTGTTATGCAAAGTAATCAATCAAATGCATAGTCTATAATGTGCAATGAAACTGATTTATAAACAATATATTCGTTCATTGAATCCGATAAATATTAATGAAAAAAAGAAACGCACATCGCAACGTGCGAAGGCGCGAAAAATCGTTCGCAATAGTTCGTTTACACTGTTATTTCTGCTCCGTAACCACTCTATTAATATTATCCATCCGTTTGCGTCTAGCTTGGAGAATCACAAATCTAAAATTAGTTATGTTTGTATGTGTGTCAGGGGGCCGCGAACGTCTGCTCGCCCTAGCAGGGTCATCTTTCTGCGCACCGGTGACACTTGCGACAAGCATAGCGGCATATGAAAATAGTGCATGATTGCATCTCTTATTTTAGATGACATGTTTCTTACAGTACTGAAACTAAATGAACCCATTTCCCGAACTTCATTTAAGCTATTTAAAATTCAACGGTGTGGATGTTAATATAATTATGAGCGGTTCAATTGAGCGCTCTACTTAGCTAGTTACTTCAGTTTTATTCAGTTGCTCTTAAAAAAATTGCAATATCGCTTATAATGTTTGCTTTATTACTATATACTACGTTGTTGCAATCTCAATTGAACATGGACAGGACTATATTTTAGGTCATGTATTAAAAGGGGACACTTTTTTTTTCTCAAATTATGTACTAAAGTTATATTATGGATAAGAATGAGATTAAAATAACACTGATGATTTAAGGTTAAGTGTTTACTGTTTTATCGTTTGTAATAAAGCTGTCATCATATCGTCGCTAATGACTTATCATAAAAGCGCATCTGTGCGTCGCTGCACGCTCAGGCTGTGCAAATTGCAAACAAAGATATTGTTCTTTATCGTCCCTTGTATTTCCTAATTAAATATTGACCCAATTTTAACAAGGTCAACTCTGGACATCATTATTAATAATGTTTCTTAATATAAGGATAACATGAGAAAGAAAAAATTCCGCATCGTGTTTTAATTAAAAATAAAAGCGCGACATAACTTACGAGAGATAGTTGAAGGTTATATAATATTCGTGTTAATTAACATATATGTTACGATGATGCAATCAGTTGTCTATTAGCTTAATTTAACATAACATTTCTGCTCTGCAATAAACAACTTTTTTTTATTGGATATATGAAGCTCGGTCACAGCTCGGTCACTTTCCAAACCTCCGCTACTTTTGCATTTTAATGATCGATTTCTATAACACTTTTAACGTCTATTATTATCTATAGTATTTTTATACTTGTATAAAAATTAAGACTTTTGTATTAAATACAAAGTTATAGACATATAGTCGTTATTTATATTTCTATAATTATGTATACACAACCTGAATAACGTATCGAACCTATGTTATTAACCAGATGATAATAATAATAATCTTAGTGATGTCACAAATCGTGAAATTGAAAAACTCATAATCATAATGCGCACATCTTAATGTGAGAAAGTTTTACGACGAATGCAATGATTTCTCTTTACGATATATCTGCATATGCAAAATCAAGTCACTTCGCGTAAATTTAAAACAAACACAATTTCTTGAAACTTAGAACGTAATTGAATAAAACTGGATAGCTTACACAATAAGATGTATTAGTTAAAAAAAATTATTGCACAACCGATACGAAGAGATCGAGTGGGGAAATATTTGACTTAAAATGCATAAGGTGCTTGTACTTGCGGAAACGACTACCTGTCAGTTGACATGCCAACGTTCTATACATTAAACATTTTGCTGTTATAACATCAACAATATTTATATCACATACAAAATTATTTTATGAACCCGTGTTAAATAACATTCTAATGTGAAAGCTGGTTTAAAATTGTAGATAGTAGTTCTACCCGTACAACCTTATTGAGGAATACTGAATAAAATTTAAACAAAATACCGAAAGCACCAAAATTAGATACAACATAGTCGAACTCAAACATGAGTTTGAGTTTAGGTACGAAATACAGTAAGCCACAATTATTGATTCACGATTTTTAATAAAAATGTTTAGCCACATCTCTAACTGTACCAAGAATGTATGAATGAATACAAAGGTAAATAATTTACATATTTCTGCAACTCCTAAAAAAGTCATTTAATGTAAAGTGTACTTTAGTATTAGCAGTGGGCATTGAATAAATTCGAGTCCAGATTAAAGATGCTCCGTTGAAATTAATCGCTGTCCCAGTACCTTCATACGAAACAGGGGTTCTAAATATTAATCGATAATTTGGCCTCGGAAGCCATAAAGAATCGCCAGGTACCAATACAGTGTATTGGCAAATAGCCAGTATTCAAATAAATATAAGAGAATGCATTGGAGCCAACTTGTTATGATTTTAATATAAAAATCCTAAAGGAAAGGTACAAAAATTTATTTTATAGAAAGCTAGGTCGTGCTTTTAAATAAACTGAATTTGATAAAAATTCAATGAATTTTGTAAAACTTTTGTAATTAAAATGGCGTTTGATACTTTACACAGGTTTACATCATTATAATTTCCTAACTATTTTAAAATTGTAGGACGCAAAGCATAACATCTTAGCGGATGAATTTGCATTTTACCTAATACTACTAAATTTCCGAATTCATGAGCACTCTTATTTGTTGAAAACGCAACAAATGCACGTGAATTTGTGAGTTTGTGGCGTTTTAAGGGGTAATCTCTATATCTGCGGAATCTATTTTAAAACTCTTTAGAAAGCCAAGTTATCTGTGAGTGTCATTGGCTATATTGTTTACATTTTTACTATCTCGGATCATTCCAGGCGAACCCGGAACGAGCAGTTAGTTTCCTATCCTATCCTACTAATCCTACTTCCTACTAATATTATAAATGCGAAAGTTTGTAAGGATGTGTGTGTTTGTTGCTCTTTCACACAAAAACTACTGAACCGATTGCAATGAAATTTAGTACGTAGACAGCAGGACAACTGGAATAATATAAAAGCAACTTTTTATCCGGATATTCCTACGGGATACGGACTTACGCGGGGGAACCCCGGGGCGCAGCTAGTTTTATATATTGGCGACTTTTGAGGAATCTATACAAATAATGGCGACGATAAAGAGTTAGATTAACAATCATCCCGTAATTACGTAATTGTTAAAACGAAGCCGGATATGAACAAATAATATCGCATTACAGCGCCAATGAAATTTAACCAGTGCAAATGTCAAAGTTATTTAGGCGCCCGCAGTTAAATGCGGTTAATATGAAACAAGGACGTCAGAACGCCGGTATTCATGAACAAATAACCGCTGCTAGCGTGCGATGAAAGTACAGGCCCTTATGCCTGTTCTCAGGGTCCCGTAGTCAAGAGATCACTTTTTGTCAGAGCAGTTTTACAGTTCAGTTTATGGATGAGTTTGTGAATCATTATAACATAAATCAGTTGATAGATCGCTGTTACATAAATATATAATATGCAATTAAATTCTTGTCTTGGCTATCTATGGCTAGTAAATATTATTGCTGATGCAGCTGTAATAAGGAATCCAATGATATTGCGTTGATTTTTTATAATAGTTCAATTTTTCATTGTGATTAGTTTTTAATCGAACATTCGCACTTATAATAATTAACGTAGGAAATAATATAATCAAGAAATTGTTAAGTCTATTTAATGTTAAAACAAAAAAAGTTTCCAAAAAATAAAGTTTAAGTTTTAAGGAAACAAACATAATAACTTTCACATATTCCGCAGAACATTACAGCATAAAAATGTACCGGAAGACATAACCCGTGGATAATTTTGTAACCGGACAAATTTTATAGCAATATTTTAATCCCGGCTTGTGTTCAAGGTAAAGAAATAAAGTACAATAAACACGAGAATATATAGAAAGCTCAGGTAGTGCCTAGGTTATGTTCTTATTTTCGTGATTTAACATTATGAAGGCCAAATTCAGTTAATTAATCGAAATTTTCACACCTTGCAAAACAAGGTACGTGAAAGTTTCGAAGTTAATTTGCTTTAAAAATGTAACTGAGATTTAATTTTTATAGTTTCTTCCCTTCTTTTCAAACTATTTTCTGAATAAAGAAATTATTCGCATGTTATTAACACTGAAGAGTAATAAAAATAATTAATGAAATCTATGTGGGCTAACAATACCCAAAAATCAAATATATATTTAACGTACTTTTTAAAAGCTGTCCTAGTAGCACCAGTAAATTGGTACCGTCGTATCTATTTACTTTATATAGATACCCATACAATTCTGCTGAAGTTTTCGTATGATAATTTGTATGTTTATAAATATTAGTTATTATTATTATTGGTAATTTGTTTAAATAGTACAAATATAACTGACATGTATTTCGAAAGTCCATTATTAAAAAAAATAATGTATTAATTATTGAAAAATATTTTGAAAATTTTTTGAGCAACTAAAAATTATTAATACTTTTAAATTAATTAATAATAATTATAAAGCTTTAAAAAAACCAACCTCGTCCGTCCAAAAACATGTTCACGATAGCTGCTAACTCATATTATCCACAAAGATCAATCCATACTGGCACATCACTTCACTACCCCTAATCCACATATTGGCAGGCGAGTGTTTGGTCAAACGTACAAACAACGCAAATAGACGTACAACAGTCGTTCTGTGCGTGTGACCGCGGGAACGCTTTATGTAAAACTGAGCGGATGGGGCTCTTCGTACAAACTCTTTCATATATTATCATATAGCGAAAACCAGACGCAGCGAGGTTTTTCACGAGCATCTAACCGTAGTACATGTTGCTAATCTACTATTGGGTTCGTAAAAATGGAAAATAAAAGTTATTGTAGATAGAGAGAAACTATACACCCATAAATAGGTATTCAACTACAAAGCGAGTTGATGAAGATAAAAATATTTGTTACCGGTTGTAAATTTCCGGCAGAAGGTAAATAAAATCAATACGCTATATTCGATCATTTAAAAAAATGCACGTAACAACAGAAAAATATACAATTTTCAAGTTTCAATTGCTACCGCCTGCTTGCGTGGAATAAGTAAGCGATATTGCAAATAACGAACAGTGGAAAGTAACAATTATTATAGTTTAAACATACGCAATTTATTAGGTATTTATTTGAAAATAATGGCGTCATGTAACAATGACATGAAGCCATAGAGCCATCACTGGTACATTTACACGCACTTTTCCCCATTCGAGTGAATAGTTCAACGAACCAAGTGGAAAGTTGAGGGCGAGATAAGAAAATCGCTTGTCGACAACATGTTCTAAATTAATACGGACTTTTTGTCACTCATTCATTTATCGGCGTTTTAAACTGATTATTAGTTTTATTAAAAGTTCTCAACTGACAACTCTGATTAATCAAAAATTTGTACTTTAACACCTATTGCCCACGTTTGCTAAGATTGTTTAGTTACTTTGTATTAAAATATTACCTTGTATTAAAATAATACTTTAAATGATAAATAGGGATAAAAACGTTATATCATGTCCTTTAATTATTTTTTACGCGAGAGACAATGTGAACAAGAACGATAAACTCGTTTGTAAGTAGGTATCTTATTTAACAGAGCGCGTAAACTCATTATTATAAAAGTAGAGTTTATACAACTATTCGATGAAAATTATTTTGTTTTGTCGTAATTGTTGTTTCATTTTTTGGAGATTATAAACTTGGAATAAGCTAAATTCGAATACCACGACGAAAAACTAAAATGAATATTCTCGTATATTGCGAAATATGGTTAACATAATCTCGCAACTCGAGCAATGATGTAAGCAGTTCTCCGTAGGTTTATGGGCACCAAATGGATTTTAGAATATATTTGTGCAACAATAAAAAAAACTATAATATTATGTCTATTACTTTTTATATCACTTATAATCCCCAAGTAAAAAGTTTTTTTTTCAGTCCTCAAAAGTACTTGCACAGAGGAAAAAGATATGAAATAATTAATAGATCACTAACCAGCACCTAGGTGCCTTAAGGATGGAAATTACAATGCAAATTGACGCACACAAAGGGTACTGCTCTACTTGAATATTAAAGAGATTTCATAGGAATAATAAATAGCTGCCATTTATATAAATTCATAGCGGTACTGTGGACGCGTCGACGGCCAAGTGAGTCTCATTTTGGCAGCAAATTGAAAAAGAAACATCGGGTAATATAGTTGTAATAGGCATCTATCATTACAGCGTCATGCTCAATCTACGATTTAGAACGAATTCTTCCGCTTTCCCCGAAGCAAATAACTTCTAGATATACTGAAGTTGTACATCCTCAGAATTGCGTTCAATTACAATAATTATTGATCAATACATAATAAAGGTTAAAGGTAGTTGGGTAACAATTAATGCACAAGCACTGTACACGTCTTTAACAATCTTACCGGAAAACATTGGTTACGTGTACAGAATGGAGCTACATCGCCGTGTGCATATCCGCTAGTTCCGTGTATGTTGACAAAATACCATGATATTCTATTATTTCCTAGTAGTAGTATAGGGATAATGAGGATATACGTGTCTCTTATTACTACTGTATTAATGTTGTAATTGTTTGTAAAAAATCAACTCAGTTCATTTAGATAAAACGTGGGAGACAAAAGCGAAACCAAATTTTATGCTAAAGCATTAAAGTTTTAATAATTAGTTCTAACTAGTATAAAATGAATAATAACATTAATAATTTACTAATAAACTAAATAAATCCTACTAATATTATAAATGCGAAAGTTTGTAAGGATGTGTGTATGTTTGTTACTCTTTCACGCAAAAACTACTGAACCGATTGCAATTAAATTGGTTTGTAGATAGCTGGACAACTGGAATAACACATAGGCAACTTTTTATCCCGATATTCTTACGGGATACAAAATTTCACGGGTAAAACCGCGGGGCGCAGCTAGTGTCTTGTATAAAAATGACCAGTTCCTTATGTATAAAGACAAATAGTAGCTCGCAGCAGCGTCTCGGTCTAGTGCACTCATCTAACACAGAGGCATACATATGCATGGGTTGGAAACTTAACTTTCTTTACACTTACAATGCTTATAAGAATTTCGCAGATACAATCTTTTTGTATACACGCACCCATGCGTACGAACCGTTCAATTAAAGGTATTTATTTCTTGTTATAATTGTCACGTACATTTAGCATGTAATCCAACAGTGATAGCACGAACGTCACTGTTTTAGTTTCGCAGGTGAATAAACTTATAGATATCGGTCCTTAGTGAGACGTGTCACTTAAATCGCTTTCCTTATCCTGTCTAATACGTCAATACAATTTATTATCGTCCTTAATATAATTATTATTATTCATAAGGTCGCCTTTTGTGTTACATACGAGGCGGTAGCCACGTACAATTTGATTATAGCGAGGTCTTGTGTCATTGATTGTTTCACTCGTCTTCTATTTACACACAGAACCTGCCTTAATAAAATAAACTGAAGTTCCGTATTACCCTATGTTTATTATACATTTCTCGAAATATATAATTCTCGTGTACATATCGGGTAGATCTAAGAATCGGCCAACATCAATTTTTCATACCCCTAAATGATAAGAGTAAGGCAGACAACGTTTGGCGGACCAGCTGGCAGTATATTATATAATATACTCATGTCACGAAAAAGATAAATTTTACACTCTTTCTTACACAAGTTATAAATACAGTAAGATACAAGTGGTACTTAAGATACTCATACGACGATAACTGTCACTAAACGGTGACAGATAAGAAATAATATGTATAATGATGTTTCTATCGGTTAAGTCGATACTTAGTGTTGCCGTTGCTTCTTGGGATAATAACCTAGAATTGAACATAATCGGTAACTACAATAACAGTCCAGGGCATTACGAGTGCATAATGTAGCGTGCCGTCACGCCATCACAGCCGGACCATCCACCGTTATTATTAAAATAACGTTTATAACTGTATCAACTATATGGAGAATTTTATGCAACGATATTGCAATTGAAAAATTAATTTTCCTTTCAACACTAACGCGGTCTCTGGCCCCAAGCATGGCATACATAAGCCTATCTCAACTGTGTTTCCAACTTTATCTACAAGTAAACTCTGGACCATAAAACCGGAGGAGAATTTTGTTATCCACCACTAAGTGAAAAAAAAATATATCACCTGCATGAATTTTTATTCAAGGTCTCGTGGGACACGGAAAACGATTTTAATTTATTATCAATAATAATTTGTAACCCATATTATCTTTATAATTATTAAAATAAATTTTTACATCGTATGAACAAACACATTAACAATATCAAAAAACATAACTTTAACAAATTTTTAAGTAACTGACATAGTTATTATAACGTACCTACGTTAAATTGAATATTAACCCACATTAAGGTAAATTTGATAAATAGAATGAATAAATAAATTACCAACTGTTTTAATGCCTACCAATTTAATTTTAAATACCGATAAATTATAAACAATCAGTTACTATTAATGAGACAAGGTAATCTCTCTCGGTTGGATACAATTTTTCTTCTGCTACGCTTATTATTTATGCCTGTAAAATCACCGTGAAGGTATCCAACTTTTGCTATAAAGAATCTCATTATGCATCCGCAGTGTTGGTAGACTCCTTAATATAAAAAGCATGTAGGAAATGCGATCAATACGATTATAGTAAAATATCAGTTTATATATATTTAATATAGAATTGAATATTGGACAATTAGAAAATGTTATTATCTATTGTGCATAACAAGTCGGAAAAACATTCAATATTGCAAATATGGTGTAAAGAAACGTTTGTTTTTCTTGGGGCGAAAGTCCAACGCGCGTCTTTTTTTTTTCAAGTTAGTTGTAATCGTTTTTGTATCATCTTAAACGATCACGATGTGGAAATAGAAATTTTATTAGTCTTAGTGTAATCTTAGTGAAGCTTATCATTCTTTTAACAACGATACCCATTAAACGGGAAACGATGCCAATAGCAGCAATAAACAAAAACTTAATTGGCAAACTACTACTTTGGAAAATGAGATTAACTCGAAAATGTCATTGAAATATTTTATGATCTGAAATTTACTATACTATATACTAGGTCCAATATTCTTATAATGCGGGTTTTGTGTTTGAATTTAACAAAAATGAGCCCTTCAATTACCTACACATTAATTGAAAATTCTGATATATTTCCAGTTAAAACTTAATTTCAGTAACTATAGAATAGTATAAACAAGTTCCAAATAAAATTAATAATATTTTAGAATCGACGCACGTTTCGAAACGGATGTATACGAATGCCGTTCAGAATTGGCTCAACTAGCTTTAAACTAACGAATAACACTCATTGAAAATTACAATTAGGAAATGAAAACTCAAAACAATACTAACATATGATACGAACACAATTATATAAACAAACATTGCTAATGAATCAGGTACAGTATTAGACCGTCTATTGTTGTCGCTATAATAGGCGAATAATATGTGAGGGATTTGGGGTAAACATCGTACTTAATTCCAACTAAAAATATGCCAGCATTTATGTGTATTTGTTGAAACAGTAGCTTCACCACACTTAGCTTAGCTACACAAAGTTATTCTAAAAGTACACGGGGAAAGTTTAAAAAAGGATGAGATACAACAGTTTCCGATACAAAAACTGAACTTCCTCGCGGGTTTGCTTCTAAGAACTAATGAAAGGTACGTAAATAGTCCTCTCCGGTGGTAAGCGGAACTTTGCTTCGGCGCCAAAACGTTCGTCGGACAGATCTGTGATTGATTGTGGTGACATTGAAAATACTCACTGTCAGATACGGCCGACCTTACAATGCTAGCTTTTAACAGTCTTTATGTCGACACGACAACAACAAATGACGGTAAAAAAAGATAAAGTTAAGATCAATTTTATGACGCCCATAATTCACTCTATAAAACAGCTAATCGTTGTCTTTATGACCTGAAACGGTAGCGAAAGAAATAAATGTTCGTAACGGGACGTTCGCGTAAGTCTATTCTTAGACAATTTGTCATTTTAACAACGGTCTCGATAGTTTCTGTTAAAACAAAAATGCATCATTTTATTTCTTCTAATCAAACAGAATGAAACAGCTTGTATTTGTTATAACATTCAGGTCTTGTTGCTGGTTTTTAAGTTATCTTGCAGACTTATGAAATCATACTGTAACAATATTACCATATATGCATTGTTGCGAAATAAGTAACTTTCTTCATAATATGCATTTAGCGATAAAGTGTTTCGAATAATTTCTGCATGCAAAACCAGTCTTGATTCGTGTACCTACATTGTATTACAATATTTGTGTATCTGTTTGCGTCTGGCAATTTTTGTCAGTTCTTTGTGTCAGTCTATTGTTTGATAATTTTTTGGCTGCGTTCCAAACGCATTAAATATTCGTAGATTTGGCAATATCTCATACTCGTATGTGTAAGTATTAAGGTGATTACGAAAACGTGATTGAGCTTTAAGTAACCAATTAACGATTTTACACACCATTTATACTTTGTGTAGATATTAAGACATGCCATTCCGTTGTTATTACAAGTAATGACATAAAATGAGCCTTAGTTGTTATCTACTCAGCATTAAACACAATGAATCCTTTGCAACGGCTATTCACAGGCAATTTCAAAATTGCTTCTTAGGTTCACATAGTTACAGTCAGATGCTTGTCATTTGACAACTTTATTTGTAAGTCAAAAATCAGAGCATTTTTTTTCTATGTTAACCAAATGATGAAATTTTTAAATACACTATATTATCAATAGACTAGTAACTCTTCCATTCTTCGAAAACAAGTTTCACAAAATGAATTTTAACCTTTGGCTTATTTATTTCCTTCTTAACGTAATATTAAAACTAATAATTATCTATATATATATATATTAAATATTTCTTGGCGTAATATCGGGTATTGGTGTACACAAAAAACGTATCTTTTCAGTGTTCCGTTTCCTATATATACAAATTACGCCCTTGGACATTATATAAGTGTGGGATCTCAAATTTATGGCTCTCGTGCAAAAATATCCTTATCGGAGAGTTATTCAGATCGTATAATACACCTCTAATGGGTTTTTGGCACTTGAAAACTAGCCAGAAACGATAAAATGCGCATCTGGTTGTTCCTGAGTGTTCAAATTGATATATTACTCCGGCTTAATGCTTCAGTGCCAAAATGATCGAAACAATTATAAACGCTTTGTTTACAAAGTACACATGTATGACAATAGGAGATGCTACAAATAAAATCTTTTCGCATTTATAATTAAAACGACAATATCAAGGTAATACTTGACAAAGCTATTATTGTACATTCGAGTACATTTATATCGCTCGTGCCATTCCAATGAATTAAATGTACACAGCTACAAATTTATACATGTAGCATATTTGTAAACAGAGTTGAAGGTTACTGCATTCGTCGACCACCAAAATCATGCAGCCGTACGTATTCCGTGGTAGTGGATAATAAAGTTGAACGGAAGGAGTTAAATTAACCAATCCTAAAATTAAAGTAGTTAATAATTCGCTAAAAACTATTGCTCCACGGTCGAAGTGAGGCCATTAAAGTTCAAACGTACCTATATCCTATACGTAATACGTATCTAAATATTTACGATTGTAAAAAATAATATATTTATTGTACAAACTCCAACCTACCTACGAGTACGAAGCATTTACATGTTTACGAGTTCGCAAACTGTTCGCAAAATTATGCAATCGTGTGTTTAAACCTCTAAACTTACAGCATAGTGGAGTTGCTTGTTGACCTGTCTCAACTCTTGCAACTTACCTAATGTAGACGTGGGTGTTATTACAAAACAATACTAACATTTGCGTATTAAAAAAATATATATATATTTGCGGAGCATAATGGAACCTACTTTGACTCTTTCTTTATGCCAAGAAACTTATTTCCTACTCAATCATCTTTAGAAACGATGCTATTAAATCACTTAATTGGTTAATAACATATTTGATTGGGAAACAAGAATTGTAATCCAACTTTCTTTAAATAAGAATTTCTATCTGGGTATGATCTTGCAAATTTTCAACGTTTCTAACAGTAATCAGCAAATTTTATTTTTTATCAGCAATGTTAACCGTTTCGTCCATTGTTGTAACGTTTACTTAACACACTTTAATTTTCGTTAAAACATTTAATTTTCAAACAAACTTTTCGAAACCGACATAAGGGTAATGTACGAAACTCTACACGTGGACTATACTAATTGTAAGGTGAAACTTGGATACAATTTAATTAGGGAGCTAAAAGAGACGACTAAAATGCATGTAAATCGATGCAGCAAAACATCAAAGAGGATCGATTTATATGTGTACCTACTTACTAACGTTATCTAACATCTTAACGTATTTAGAATTTAGTCATAGAATTCTACCAGCAGATTGTTATTTGGTTAACCTTTAAAGTTGAATAACCTACTTGATGAAAAGGTTAAAGCGAACGTTAATTATATTTTTATAGAAGCATACAAATTGAATTTAACACCTCGATATTGATTTTGCGGAAATGAGAAATCCATGAAAGTTAGCCTTGCTTTGGGAAAATGAAAAAACCAACACTTATCGAGTACATTGAGAAATTCTGATTTAGAAAGAGTCGATTGTAATTTTTTTATCTGTAGTTCTTAGAACAATTAGTAAGGAAGTAATAAATAAACTGTGGGAGTGTCTAGGGATGGGATTCTCGGAGGTGTGCTTTGAAATGCTCATTAACAGAAGGAAGAGATGTGACAATTCGATGACATCGAAAGTGATGGCATGCTATTACATTGTCAATATCATGGGAATCGGAAATAATGGGTGCAAGATAATAACAAATATCTGAAGTGCATAATAAAAGAAAATTAAAATTTTATCATGGCATGGCTTGACTTAAGGTTTTATTACGACATATAAAGCAGGTGTACGGTACTTTCACAAATAGAGTAACAGATCATATGTCTTTATTAAACTCCAATTAATACCCCTTACGAATTGAAATATCACAAATTGCAAGAAACAAAATGCAGACAAAAAGCTATTAATATTGGCGTATGATACATTACTGAACAATATTTTCACTCGCTATTATCCACTCTGTCTTGACAGTTAATACATTGCTATTACAACCCACACTGGCAAAACACACTTTCTTCTATTGAAAGAAACATCCACCCACGAGTGTATCGACACGAATTATATTCACGCCGGTTTCAAAATCTAAAACTTTGATTTCCGAGTTATAGGTATTACGCAACACAAAAATATCTATGAATAACGTTGCATGCACGTTATAACTGCAGTCGCCACATATGCAAATTTGATTTGGCTATGCCGACGTTCACAAATACCGCTCCAAATATAGATATTAAAAAAATGTAGAACTAAAAACATTCAATAAATATATATTGATTAAATTTAATGATTTTCTTAATTTAACTATAATGTTGCCATTTTATAATTCTTGGAAAATGTTTAAAGTATACATTCAATTGAAAAATGAATACTCATCGTTTACATTTATCTTTGTTTATAAATATTTTTCATTTTCTTTATCTGGAAACTAAATTGAGACTGCGCATGATTGAATTAAAAACTTTACGTCGTGAGTTATGTAGCGACAAGTTGAAAATCCGGAAACATGTGAAATTGACTCGCTAATTGATGTTAGACTCGGGTTTCGTATAGAAGATAATATTCAATTAATTTCCAGTGATTTTGGCTTTAAATGTGATTATACTGCTATTACAGTTCCAGCTAATATCCAGGTTTAATGATGACGTTAGTAATTAGATACTTAATAATATCAATTTATTAAGTAATTACATATTGATAATTATTATTATTTTATATCTAGATTTTATGGTCATTATTTTTATCGCTTGAAATATTGATCAAATAGTTTTTATTCTAATAAACAAAGCAAAAAACTAATGTACCCACATTTCATTCAAATCTTCGTTTTTAAGAGGGAATTATCGCGGTCGCTTTTTCTTTCATCGTAACTTCACAGTCAAGTACATATCAACAACATTACAAAATTGCAACTAGTTCATTATACTGTTTAAAATCAGTTGCCTCGCAATAATTTTTATATTATATGCATCAAATGCTGAATGAGAGACTAAAATGGAAATCTCGGCCAGTCAATCAAAGTGCCACCCACATTGCCGTACCGTTTATAAAATAGCATGGTTATTTCCGTTGTAAGTCAAACACTTTTGATGCATTAGCGCTATCCTTTCAAGCTGCCGTTCGCAATGTATTGGAAAGCCATACTAAAACCTTTCTACCCGTCACATTTATCATCCCGATCCTGCTAGGCTAATTTAATGTTAAATCGCAAATAAATCTCACATTATTGAAGACAAATAAATATTAATAATACAAATATAACACCAAAAACCAATATTGTTTATATTATTTGTTGAAAAAATTAGATAATTACCTTTAATTCGATATCCAACCAATTTCCCACACTGATTCTTCATTACCTCAATCTCATTGTGAATATTTAATTCACTTGAAAAGATCTTCTGCTGACTTATTAGATTTCTACGATTGCTCTTAGTATCCGATTGAAAAAACGACACGAATTTGTGTAACGGACTCATTTTAATATTTTTTATTTATTATTTAACAGTATAAGAAGAAAGTAAAATAAAATTCACGAAATACGATAAATTTTTGAACAAAATAAAACAGTTATGGTTTCTAGTGCAGAGCATGTCACAGTTGGTAAAATTTTTACGAGGTGAACAACCGCACGAATTTTACACTTCAAATTATAACTCTTACGTATCCATCAATCATTTAACGCACGGGACTGACTTGATAGCTGACAACAGCTTTGTGCTTGCTGGTCGGAAGCGCGGACAACAATGTCTCTTACTTTGAGAATTACGTACTTTCCGTAAGCCGTAGAAAACTTTCATTCATGTATACAAAGGAGGCTAACTATTAAGTACAACGCGGCTGCAAATTTTCAGTCATTTTAACCTACTGTTAAACTATTTGTTAGATATAAATAGATTAATCTTACGGTAATATTTACGTTCATTAAGACATTTACAGCCCATTTTTATGCTTATTGGAAATTTATACGGTAAAGCTGTGGGCGGCTGCAATATTCGCTGTACTAATTTTATTAAATAAACGAAAGCTTGTTACTGATTACAAATAGATTATTCTTAGAATTTAAGCGATATTAATAACATACAATATTATAAATACATTACTCTTTTATGAATTCATGCTTAAATATTATAATGTTTAGATAAACATTATTAGATGTAGAGATTGAACTGAAGACATAGAAATACAAATTAGGTAAATGATTTAATCCAATTGTATTTTGTAAACGTCCCAAGATAAACTCACATAACACATTAAACATATCTTAGGTATCTAAGGTAGTATGAGTAATCTGGATTAGCCTGTTAATTATTATATTTATAAAAAATCCAATCTAATTACCAATAAGGTTCTAAAGGAGTAACTAGAACTTATTTGCTTTATTTTACTTGCAGTATTTTAAGAACAATAGTATGTATACAAAACCATCAAAAAACTTATATAAGGCGTATGTATAAGAACTACGCGTTTCCCAACATAAATCTTTATCATTTTCCCTGAATTTAAAACAATGCTTATATAAGTTCACATCTTACATACGGCCACGTAATAAATGTAATTAAAATTAATGTATTATCTTAATTGCCCATTATAAACGAATGAGAACCAAATAGTCAATTGGAATTCACAATTTTGGGTTCTGCGTCGCTTTGGTAATAATTTTAATGGGTATTTACAATATTTAGTAATAGACATAAAACAATGTAAAAGACGTATTAATTTTATTATGATTATATTAGTCTATTGTTTTGGTTTATAAACTATAACTTTTCACTTTGGAAGCATTTGTCGACCTTAGACTAGAAGACGACGAGGAACAGCTTTCCTTATCTAATACTGGTATATAATAAAACTAAGGCGTATTTTTTGTTATAGTTTATATAGTATTTAAATATTGCAAAACTTTGTTGAGAATAATATAATTTGATGAATTAATAATTTAGAGTGTACTTTACTCTAAAAGTATTTGAAACTTACAAACCCACCTCAAAATGTATTTGTAAAATGGTTAAGAAATAAAAAATTTATACCGTTTCAAACCGTTAAAGTTAGTACGAAGTGTTAAAAAAAATTAAATACTATGTAATGTGTATTTTACTGGCATTACTAATAATACAAAATTATTATTAAAATAAAAAAATAATACGAGATCATACATTTTTAGTGACATCTATCAGCAGTATGAGAAACTAAAATACAATCCTAATGCTTTGACTGGAATTATTTCATTCGGCTTTCGATAGATGGCGACTCCATACCATCTTAAATTCTGATTCCTTTAAATTATTTCACTTCTAAATTATTTTAAATAATGTTACAAAGTATTTTTTAAGGTTTCGATGAATGATTACTATTCGTTTTTGTAAATATATTGCGACTCACCTTTTGCAGTTGTAAGTGTATTGGGTCTTTGCGGAAGTGCTCGATGGGGAGTGGGTTTCCTGGGGGAGGGCGGCGGAGCCAGCGACGTTCTGGGTCGTACGGCCACTGGTGACGACGATAGCTTCTGCACCACTCCATTTTTCTTGGCTGAAATAAGCATATTGAGTTATAGTTTTATTGGTACTGTGGCATTCAATAGATTCTATGTTTTACATGTACATTACATATCCTCTCTACGCATCCACTCACAACATCACCATAGTCATCATCGTCATAATATTCATTATTCTAGTCCACAGCTAAACATAAGCCTCCCCAAAAGCACGGCACTGAGGTCAGTCCTTAGTTCACACACTCAAACCATATATTACATATTATATTAAGGAAGTAATTGTCCTACTGAGATAGCTTTAGTCTCAGCTTTTATCATTCCTTTGACATTAATTATTTATGTATCCTATAATCCCTATATAATTTTACTTGCTACTATCCTATTCGAATCTTAACAAGATTTTTACAATATAAATATATCGACAAATATATATTTATACTAGCTGCGCCCCGCGGTTTCACCCGCGTAAGTCCGTATCCCGTAGGAATATCGGGATAAAAAATAGATGTTGGCCGATTCTCAGACATACTCAACATGCACACAAAATTTCATAAGAATCGGTCAAGCCGTTTCGGAGGAGTTTGGCAACGAAAACTGTGACACGAGAATTTTATATATATAGATATATAGATTGATTTAAAAAAAATCATCAAATATATAACAAAACTTTACATATTCTTATACCTTCTCATCGTGCTGTTAACGCCATGCATGTATTATAATTTTATTATGCTTATGTATTACAAAATAAAATGAAACCATAAACAACTAAGTATGTCTGTCAATTAATAAATATTATCAACGTCATCAAATACTAAGATGGCATTCTATCAAAGAATTGTCTTTAAAAGGAGATATTAAGCGGAACATGATAAATAAAAGCTACTATAAACCGCCACGGTTTATGGTAGCTACATACCTACATACAGAATTATTTATGCAGAATTACTTCATAAATCTAGTATAGTTATTAGCACACTTTTAAGGACATGCAGCGCAGGCGCGTTTGTTGATCGCTAACAAAGAAGACTTTCGTAACATATTATGAAACAAAAACATACATGAAGCCGTGGGCTTAATTCATTGCAAGATAAAATGATAAAAACTCAGAGCACTGACTCGTTACAAAATACTTATTCATAATTCGCTTCCTTAAATTACAATGAGGACATGTGTTACATTATGCTAATATGTTGGTATAGTTTAAATATAACAGCTTGACCTGATAAAGTTTGAGCATCTTTTTTATTAAAAATTAAACCTTGTTAATTATATTCCTACCGCCACATTATACAAATAATAATATATAATTTAGTGAAAAAATACTACATGTGCAGTAAACCTAATGTTATGATAGGTCATGTATTTAAAAAAATATATATATGGCAGATATAAAAAAAGTATTATTTTAAGTGTGCGTGACGAAAACAATATAACTTCTATATTAATGTAAACAAAACATATGGATGATCCAGATACGAAAATTCCACATGTAACTACTTATAAAGCTTTAAATACGAATTATTAAATAAAAATTATTTTATTAGATATCGGTGAGTTAAAACCTTCAATATTTCGTATAAAAAAGTCTCGTTTGCGAAAGTTATTTTTGAGCGTTTCTTGCAAATTGCTAGTTATAAAGTTTATCATGGTAATTGATAAAAATCCCAACGAGATAAGTTTATCTGTTAGAACTTGCACATATAATAAAATAAACGAATTTTTATTTATAAATATCCACACTGAATACAATAAGTTCAATCAAACTTCATACTCCCATTGATATTCCATTTCATAATACGTAGAAAAATTTAAAAGAAGTATTAAATTGAACACGTACATAAGTGCACTATAAAATAGTTACTGGGGAAAGTGTTGCTTGTTTCAAATATCACTCGTAATTCATTACGGTATGAATATTAATCGATACAAAGAATACTAGCACCTGTACCTGCGTTTTAAATGATATACCCGTTTAAGTATTTAGTATTTTGTAAATGTAAATCACGAAGAAATTTTTTTATACGGAATGTTTTGAACGAGTCAAACTTAATAACGTTTTCTTAGTGTTGGTTTAGAATTTTGTCAAAATACTGAATCTAAATCTTTAGCTTATTGTGTATAAATAATTGTTGAAAGTCCCGCAATTATTACTGATTGTTGTTCAATCTGGGCCAGTTTATAATAAACTAATAGCGCCGCTGTTCCATTGTTCGCAGATTCATCCACAAGTCTACTTTTTAAATAGAACAATAGTTTCAAAGCAAGTTTTAACACGAATTGGGTCAGATTACTAGTGTAACCACATAGACTTATTACAATTTATTCTGTACTATAGTGGTGCTTAGCCCTGATATTTCGTGTGATGGGTAGACTGCGAAAACCTATATTATCTCATTCTCTCATCCAACCTCACCAATTAACATTTCAGCCCCTAACCTATGAATATAGGGAATTAGAATACAATCTTAAACCTTTATTTACATCCTATATATTTCTAACTACTGAACACAGAACGTGAGATTTTATCGTCTCAAAAAAGAAATGTCATATATGTAAACATCATAATTGTAAATCTTTTATACCTATCTACTGCGATAATGTTAAAATACGCATATACTTCAATAGTTAGAATGGGTTAAACCCGTTATATAATGTGACTCACTCTGACTGGGGGGTGGTTGGGCGGGCGTTGCTGCAGGGGGTCGGCCGGGGGTTGTGGGGGTCGGAGCGCTTTCCCTCTTCTTCCCATTTCCTGGAACAGAAATATCTACAATCAGACAACCTCAATGACGTAAGTATTTGAACAACGTTATTGATTTAACTTGTTGAAACATTATGGATATTGGATACGGCCTCTACACTCTGTTTTTTATTGTATTTAATTTTATAGAATATGCATATTAACATGAATTTGTTTACTTTGATATCACATCTTAACTAATCAATCGGGTATTACCATATTTTGCATATGTAATACAAAATAATATTTATACATTATAGAGTAGAAATTTGTTGGGAAGTTGTTTCCTGGATAGAAATTCCTTCCCGCCGTTTTTCGAGTCACATACTATACATTTATCGAATTTCAACAAAATCAATTCAGTGATTTAGTCGCGAAGAAGAGACAGGCAGACAGACACACGCGCAGAGTTACTATAGCATTTATAATGGGTAAAATTTAAAAGAAAATTTTAGTGATCCATATTGCTTATTAGACGACAAAAGAAATTCACACACGCCATAAGGTATTATTGAAATCCTACTAATATTATAAATGCGAAGGTTTGTAAGGATGTGTGTGTGTGTGTTTGTTGCTCTCACGCAAAAACTATTGAACCGATTGCAATGAAATTTAGTACGTAGATAGCTGGACAAACGGAATAACATATAGGCAACTTTTTATCCCGATATTCCTACGGGATACGGACTTACGCGGGTGAAACTGCGGGGCGCAG
>NC_052120.1:4386354-4435805 GCF_012273895.1 Zerene cesonia | reverse complement strand
GACAGATTCGAAATTCAAATGTAATATTTTTTTATAATTAAGTGTAACAGTATTTATGGCCAGACTAAGTATATGGGCGTAATTTTAGTTGATTTCGCAAAAGCTCTAGATATAATCGCGTCTAAATAGCAGAACGTCTAATCTTTCGGAATATCAGCTATCAACAAGCACCCTCGCTACAAATAACCCTCTCGGTCAACCCTAATAGCTTAGTCATCACTTTCGTGAATACTTATCTTATAGTTTCAACGAAGCGCATTATATAAATATGGTATTTGCCAGATTAATGTTAAAATTAATATACTTATAAAATGAGTTTCACGAAATTTTTAATTATGTGAAGATGCAAATGCCATTACCTCAAACTTTCATTAAATTTGCTCAAGTAATTTCTTTTTTCACAATTCATTCAAATAAATTAGTTATTTGATTGATTGGCTGATTGAATACGCATACTATTCGTGGTTATTATTCATTAGGTACATGTTTTAAGCATAAATAAGTTAAAATATTATTACATAAGGTTGGTAAATTTTATTTGCAATTAATTAATCATTCATATCGCGTGTAGTACATGTTTGGTTACATACAGTCTGTAACTAGTAAAGGACTAGGTCGGTGTTCTATTCGCATATCATACATACAATCTTAAATATCTCTTGTACTCTCGCAAGCCGTGGGAACATTGCGTTAGACAATGCAATCGAGATAGCGGTGAGTTCTTGAAAAAATATTTTTCATTAGCATCATGCATCGGTTCATACAGACATAACACGTTTGTGGAAAGTTATGACGTTAAGATGGTCGTGCGTTATGTACTTATTTTACTTTTTATAGGAGCATTGGCCACTACACGTGAAGATTAACTTTGAATCTATAAGGTTTCCGTTTATTGCCGGCATGCACACGAGCGTCGCGTTTGTGTTAACATAATCGTCATTTCATTGCTAATGGTCTGATGATGCAAATGTGACATTTTTATATTTATGGATTCAAAATTTCTCCATAAATTAGGTTCTATTAACATCCGTATTATAATGTCGTAAGGCAGTTTGCAAACACTGTGTATTTAAAAAGTAAAGCGTAATATTTTTATTAAAAGAGTTATTACAAAATTTTAAGTGGTTTATTATTTAGTAAAACTAAGTATGAAATGGACTGAATTAAAGAAAAATACAAAGTAGAAGGTATTCCTACTAATATTCAATCGTAACTTACTAGACAAAAATGCAATTATAAATAAAAACAAACAAATAAATTAAAATACAAATTCTGGCATATCGTTCTTTCTCCACGGGTATCTTGTAGTAAACCAATCAGACATTAAATTGTAACTTCTCTAAAATCCAATTAAAATTACAAAGAGACTGTAATGAAACCATTCCGATGTTACATTGAATATTTTTCTATTTGATTCTGAATTACGATTGTGATCAATATCTTTTTAAAGAATTATATACTTAAGGGTCTTTCTGATAACGATACGCCAGTTATGTACATATAACATAGGTATCTATATGTTAATAATAAAAATACTGAAAATATCATGGCCACTTACCCCTCGTACCAAATGATCCAAATCTCTCCCTGTTAACGGAAATTTTATACTTTTTGTCGTTAGGTACCGGCAATTTGGACGGATATTTTTCTGAGTTACTTCTATAAAGCTTCTCCTTGGACCCGTGTGCCCCCATCTTCAGAAACTTGAAGAATTTCATTGAGTCGAATACATTATATTTCTCAATATAAAATTGTAATATTCATTAGGAACTTGTTATTGCTTGCACTAGATTTATTAGTTCATCAGTCGTCCACATCCACAACTTTTCTTATCAATATGTAGGTACGGAGACATATCTAATTATATCACTGTTGATACAGAAATGTGTTCGTCCTGTATTTACCGAAAATGAGAAAGTGTCATGACTCAAATTCTGCGATAAAGTTTATTTCACCGTCGATAAATAGTTTTATTAAGGCCTATAAACTATAAACCGCGGTTCATAGAAAACGTTTCAGCTTTCAGGTCCATGACCTTACTTATTTGCGGCCGTAATAATGACTGTTTGTCAAATCGAAATTTTCATTAGCTACACGTGGTCTAACGCGATCAACAAAGCGACGTTCGCTGATATAATTATTGCAACGCTTTAATCTATTTCTGTAGCCGACTCACTACACCGTCCAGGATAACCAGAACCCCTCCTTGTATCACGTTTCTATTCATAAACCAGAACGGATAATGTAATAACTTGTATAGCACAGGTCAATAGAAATGGTTATGACATTAAGCGCTGTTAAAACTTTTCTGAGAACTGCTTACTCGGCGCTTATTTATCAAGCGGTATTTACCTAATGATATCTGGAAATCTTATTTATGCAAATCTAAAGACATTTTACAAATCGATTAATTTAATACGCATCTATACGTAATTTTAATGCAAGTATACATTTGCGCAAAGAAGGAAATAGGTAGTTTACTAGAATTTTTAAAGTAATATTAGGCATTTCCCATAATTTAGAATTCGCAGTAACAGCTTTCTATAGAAAAATGGCTGTATAAATATTAACTGCAGTGTACGTAGAAATATATAGCAATATAGTAATAACATCTAGTGCGAAATGAAAGTTGCAGGCAGTTTGACGAGATAATAGAGGAACGTATTAAATATTTATGCTCTCAGAACAAGCAAAGAGAAGTTTGATCGTAAACTGATTTTACCGTTTGGTAGATACATAAGTAGAATAAAGATAGAATTATAACCTTGTACATACAAGTTGCAATGATTTGCGAATTGTTCTTAAGTTCTTATATGCTATTAAAACTAAATATTTGTTATAAAGCAAAATATCCTTAATCCCTATAAAAAAATTAAGTAGTTTTCATGAAACATTACTGCAGTAACTACTTCTAATACAAAAGACAATTCATCACATAGATATCCACAAAGTTTAATCATTGAAAACTAAATTTAGTTTACCGAGAACGCACATAGCACGAAAATTCTATTTCGACGTGGCGATACAAGTATGTTACAATGCTCTTTACTTAGTACGGAACGCAAGTGTCACCAGTTCTCTTGCATAGTTATTTTAGACACATTTCAGGGTTAAATAACTTAAGATGTGCCTCGTGTCCTTTCAAGCAATATTTTAAACGTCACGCATCTAGTGTGAAGGCAGGCCCGCATATATTATTCACTCTGAACTAGACACAAACAGAGATTTTGTAGCAAAACAACATTTTCTCACGTATTTTTCTTTAGACTTTACATTATAAATACTCAACGAGTCACAAGACCACATTTTTCTATCGTATTCTTTTCAGATTAATATTAAGTTAGTTAAATTTTTTGTTCATGATGTTAATCTCATAGATATTTAAACAAATGTAATTATTTACATAATTCAATACATACAGCATATTAAAATAGAAGAGTACTATGCGTATTCTTATTTTTTTCCACGCTTCACGAAACGTTCTTGTAATACACAGAACAACCGCAGTAGTAAAAGCACGCGGGCGTAAAATATGGACTCTTACTGTTATGAAATTTTTAAGCAAGTGGGTTATATTTCGTACTATCCTATGCAATTATCATTAATATAAAGAGCATTTATGTTACGTAATTGAATTTAATGATCCGACATAATTTAAAACGCAACAAAGCCAAAATCTCTACCGGTATTAAAACACATTAATACAACAAATTAAATTATGTTTCAAGGTTATTTTACCAAGCACAAAAAACACGAAGATTGAAATATATAAAAATATAAAAACGTTATTTAAAAGCACATCGTTATTTTGTTTCTAACACTTTGACTTCAAATACGTGTGTATATTTTTAGGTAAGTAGGTATATACATTTAGCACATCGCTCACTGTTCACAACCGTAAAACAAGTGTTTGCAAAGTAAATACAAAATGGATGTTCCCCACCAATAATTGAGCAATATGTATACCTACATACTTGTTTCAGTCACGATACTTCTTAATAACATACCAAAGCTGTTATTTACTAGCAAAATGCAATGTTACCTTTAATGCAAGCATTTTGTTAATAAACATTTTTTAAATCGTGTAATTGTCCTTTATGCAGCTCATCATTTACTTTATGGTGGTAGCTTTTGTTATGAAATATAAAAATTAATGATGTTTAACATTATTAATTCAATTAAAAAGAAGGAAATGATTTTCGATTTTCTTCAACCAACTCCGCCAAAACGAGAGAGGTTCTCAGCATAGTAGACCTATAATACATTATCAATCATTAGTCTTTGTTTATGCCTCCGAGATTGTTGCAATAACATCGACGTAAAATCAAAAGTCTATATGCGATAAACGCTTGTTTTTCATGAACATTGTTAGTTTATGGTGTGTGCAAACACAACGAACAGACTTTATTGACATTCCATATTCACAAAATTTGAAATACAAGACTTAACTCTCAGGTATGAGCAGTGAGCATAATAATCATATATACATAAGACGTCATTTCGTTATTATCTTGAGCTCACCGACGGAAATAGCAAATTTAGCGACTATATTTATAATCTTGGTTCAAACTTTTTTATATAAGCCGTTTTTATGGAATCCTCGGAATTATATTAACAATTACGTGGAAGTCAGTATGAGGTGCATGACCTATTCATGAGTCCAGTATGAATAAAACAATTAAATATGTACGTTAAATTATATATAATAAAGTATATTACAACAAATACATCGAACTGTTTAAAATTGCATCACAACTCATTAATTTGCTCGCATGGCTATCAACAATCTTATTTAATATCCATAACCGCATCACTATAATTTTGAAGAGGAAGTCATTTGTTCGAAATTAATAGGGGCAATATAATTCATATAGAGGTATATTCTTCTGAGAAATAATGGGCATAACTCCTGTATTCAGATTGACTGGTTAATAGGACAGAAAGTGCAGTCGAGCGTTTCGATCTGAAATAAGATTCACTAGGTCACTGAATAGGAATAATGTTTTCTTTAGTAGTACAGATGCACACTTACCGTTACTTGGATATATGTATATGTAAATTTTATAACCAATAATGCAACAAACTGTAAAATCATTGAATTGAATTATTACGTACTTATTCATCTGTTTCCTAGTTCACATTCTGATTTAATGCAAAATACTATATAATCATTAACCATATTTATTGTCGATATAGAGGAAACAATGATCATTTTTAAATTGCAAACAGAATCAATACCGATAATACCGGAACCAAATAATAAATAAGAAAGTGAATAGAATAAGCTACATTCCCTTGGACCTATATGGCACAATATATAAATAATACTTCATTAAATAACTTATTTTCCTTAAATCAAACCCGAACTGATACTTATCAATGTACAAAATATAAAGAATGACTTTTCTATTCATATGAGAAGTACAAGTTATATTTTAGTATTGGTAACATTACTGAAAATAGATATTAGATCCAAGAATTGTGGGTAACAAAATATCGTAAATCAAAGGCACACTACGGACTTCATTGTTGTTGTTTTTATAAAACGTCGACTTTATGAAGGAAACTGACGCAAGCGCAATATTAATAAGCTCCGCAAGCGATTGATATATTATTTTAGGGTTCAATCATAATGTGACTTGCTCACATAAACATAATGGCGGAATGAGGTCGGTCTATTGCAACAGTTTTGGCGGAATCTCGTAATAAACAAAACATAAGCGAGGCTGTTGGCACGTATCCAAAATGTATACGTTTAAAGGGACCGTCCCAATCTCACCATGGCTGAAACCTTTTAACAATATTCTAAATAGACTTCCATTAAGCTGTCTTTTTATAATATCATACATATAATATATATTTATAATTTTTAAATGAAGTTTTATGATGTTTTTGATGTGTAACCGAATTAGAACGAAATAAATTAAAATAGAAATACGCGTTAGGCTAAAAATAATTTAAATAGTTCAGTGATGTTACAGTTATATTGAGCTGCGACTGTTACGATGACCACCCATGTCTACGAGCACGTTTTGAATATACTATTTTATAATATCAATATTCTAATAGACTATAATCTCGCTTACTGATCTTTGATTATTAACTATTTTAATTCATGTATAGTAATGTTTTCTTTATGAATGATTGTGTATAAAGTCTTTGGAAACCGTTACAGTTTAGTAATTAAGATTATAACTGCTTATAATACCTACTTTCATCATCAAATCAACCATATCCAATCACACAAAATTATTTTTCAATTGTAGCTTATAAAGTAGATTTACAATGACTATAGTAAATTAATTAACCTGAATAAAATAAAGATTTGTCATAGATTATATTCTCAGATGTTTTTTAATATTTTCAACAGAATTCCAACAAAAGGAGGTCTCACTTTTTTCGACTGGATGAACCGATTTTGATACTTCTTAATTGAAAGCTGGTGCGTCCCATGTGATCTTATTTTAATTTGGTCTAGTTCTAACAATTTGAAGGCGGTTTATTTTTTTGATAAAATAATTATATACATGCTATTCTTCCATTAACTTTTAAATGTGCTATACAATAACTACGCTCAGTTTCAATATAAAAGAATAACACAGCGAAATCAGCATCTACCCAAGAAAAGTTTAAGGAAGTTTCTTTCTATCTATATAATTTCTATATAATTTAAATAAAATCCGTTAAAAAGTTTTTAATTTCTAAATATATAATTTTGGTAAAAAATAATTTATACAAAAGTGTTATACAAACGCAGAACTAATTAAATAATGAAAATAGTTAATTAAAGCGAGAAATCTATCCATTGTTTTTTTTTTCTAACCGTTTGTTGCTACATTCAGTGTACGTTTAACCCTGTTATGCATTTTCTTTAAAGATTAAACGTTAATGAGCAATTTCTTATTAACATCACACACTTTAGTACAATTTAGGAATTATAGGACTTTATTGTGCAGAAATTTCAACCTAAAATTCGATTCCTTGAAATGAACAGTTGTTACAAATCACATTCATTACTATCAAAGGTTACAAGGGCCATAGCAGCTATTACACTCAGCATAAACAATATATACACGCGCCGATCCCTCTTCCTCACATATATATAGCTACAACATATGAGGACAGAAACATCCGGCTTATCAACATCACCGTGATTGAAGGACATTGTATCGGATATTTTTAAGGTATAGTCCTCACGTAGTGTTCGTTTTTATTACGAAACAATCTAGTCAATACATATTTCTAAAATTATCGAATGTCTTAATGAAAACTGAAACTCCTGAATCAATTTTTGATGAAGATTCGTGTAGTTTTTTGAGTTACGTCATATCTACGTACAATGCAAAATATAATGATGCACATTAATTTCAAGATTCGTTTTAAATAGACCGTTAGTAACAGAATGGCATATATAGCTGTCGTTGCAATTTATTAAGTTCCAGTGTAGCTCTTTTTCTATAAAAAAGTGTCTCCCCGTACACCCAAGACAAAACGTTTTTTAAATAATTAATATTTTACTAATGGATACTTACGAGATATTCCTATTATACGCTCAGCCAAAGCCAAGCCCAGAATCTCCAGTTATGAGATATTATCGAAGGAGTCGTGTCGACTATCGATACTTTGTGTTCACAAGTGATCAAATAAATGCATCTGTTTTCATATATATTTATTTGTTTCATATTAAGTCATATTTTATCTTTTAAAATGTCTTTGACTTTGCAAAAGGTCGAATACTTGGCTTCTAGAGGAAAAGTTTTTAAATATAACAGCCACAATTATATTGATACCTATTTTAACAACCATACATTAAGCGGTACGCGGAATGACAATTTTAAAATTTTCCCCTCGATAGTTGATAGACATTTAAGTTTACGTCGTTATCTACTGAAAACGATCGAAAGTATAATAATAATTGGAGTCACGTAACAAATTACACAGTCGGAACGCGTTTGCGTTACGTGAACTAAAGCTGCCTCTCGCACACAAAATGCCGGTCTCATAATGTTTTTCAAATTAGATACGTTAATGAGACATGCATTTACTTTTAAGTTGCGATTGAATCAACAGAGCGCCGGAGGCATTTGCTGAATGTTCCGATAAATTTGAGGCTCCTAATATTATTCAAACGAAGCTTAGTGGAGGTGTCTTGTGATTCCGTCCAAAGAGAGGTTGTTGGTTACTAAATATCACTCAAGGAATATTTAATAAGGAAATTGAATAAATAATTGTGTATTACACTATTATTTAAAAATATCTTCGTAATTTTGAAATAATAGTGTAAATGTAAACTAAACACGGCGACACCTTTTAATAATTTTTCCAAGATCTTTACGATTATATTATGGGTATAACATAATGAACTGTATTACATCTAAATATGACACAATTTGAAACAGTACACCTATCACGTAACCAGTCAGATTGTTACAAGAAAATTGTAGACTGACTAGGTCGTCCAATTTGCATACAATTAACATAATCACGTGTTTAAATAAACATTGGTTTCTAGAATGCCTTCTAGCTGTTGGTGGGCATTATTTTATTCGTATCTAGGTAAGGAATGGCCACGAGCGATCCAGGACCTGTTCTTTATACTCACCTGTACATTCTACTCCACATTATAACCGGTCTGCAGTTACAAAAGCACAAAAAAGCAGTCGTCATACTTTCGACTGTAGGTTCACAATGGTACCTATGTATAAGACATTATGAACCCCATTCAATATTTATATTATGCAATTGCAAAATGATACATCCTGATTTAATTTGTTATTGTTACTTAACGAAATGTAATTGATTGACAAGATATCGGTGAATGTGATGTATTTAGCAACATTATCCGATATTACGGATGCTACGTCTTATAGTTAAGTAATTAAAGACGAGTAGTTATATCTCCTCTTTCTATTGCTTTGTTTTTATCTTAAGTCATTATATAATAAAAACATGTTGAATTATTATGCTACAAATAAAAAGACAATAACAAAAACTAATCTAGCACTAAGGGGCTGTGATTACATATCTAGATAATAGGAAACATATTCTATTTCATTAAAAAATAACTGTGATCATCAAATTAAATTTTGTGTTCATAGTTTATTCATACGGGAAAGGTTTACCAGATTTAGATATTTCATTTTTTATCACTTATCTACCACTCGGGAAACCCTACACCTGCAGGGGATTAAATTACGCCATTGTAATGACCAAGGGTACAGTTATCATTGTTCCCAAATGACACAACAACAAGAAACAACAAACAAGGAATAAAAAGTATTGTATACTTTTTATTCCTTGTTTGTTGTTCTGGACATGTTATATGATATTAAAGACATTTTAACGCGACTTATCCTTATATTATTTAACGACGTTTCGACAATTTTATAGCGAGCATTGTCACGTTTAAGTTTAAATTCTAAATGTATAATACTCGTGTTAAATCAAACAAAACAAAATAAAGTGTGTGTGTACACATAGATGTGATAAGTTGCAAGAGGCACTAACACAAACACAACTTTTCATCCGCAACAGTCCAAAAGATGGGTGCGGTCTACTGCTACTGTTGGCCACCCGTCACCATCTATTTAATTTTAGAGCCTATCTGAAAGCCGAAGTAATTTATACATGTTTTATATATAATCATGTTATAGTTTGCTGCAAATTGTTCAAACGTCGTAAGTTACTACGTACCTAATTGCTATAATAATATCAAAATTAACCAGGCTTAAGACTTTTAGCTAAGATAATTATGTATTTGGAGTGATGAACAAATAAGTAAATCGTGTCTAAAACATTAAATTATGATTTTAAGCAGTTAAACAATTTTATATCTCGATAGAAATAGTCTAGAAATTTCGTAGAAAGAGAAATTTTAAAGAAAAGACAACTTTGTTTTATTTTTAGATCTTTGGCTTAATTCGTTTGAATCTGTATTGTGGTATATTTTAAATTTCATTCTTTCTGAAATAATATAAAGTTGTCGCACCTACAAGATAGATTTAGATTTTTCAAGATATAAAAGTATCTTGAAAAATTTATATTTAAAATACATTGTATTCTATTTTTCTGGATTTAGTATTTTACGTGAAGCTTTTAGCAAGATTAAAATACATTCATAGCAGGCAATCGGATTTATGCGTCGCCTGATGCGAAGGAACCAATAAAGCCCATGAACATTTGCAGAGACAATGTCTTTGCGAATGTTCTGCTAGCTATGGGACAAAGGAAATAAAAATAGGATTGACGTTGGGAATATAAGAGTGAACTGAGAGGTGTTTGTGAAAAGGCTGCGTCTGACGATACGCTAAAACCTTTCATAGCAGAAGCCTAAAAATATAAAATCTCAATGGCATTGCAGTGCAAGGTTGCCTCTCAAGGTCGAATAATATTGGCATAAATTATCAATACACTGACAAAATTAAAATGCTAACTTTAGTATTCTGTAGCTAAGTAAACAAACATTGCATCAACAACGGTAATGCCATTCTTACTGGTGGATATCCGCTGTAACCTGCTGTGGGCGACAATTGTATTCTTACTGTATCGCCACACCATTTACGTAATGGTAGAATGCCGTGTCATGAAGGCTTTTAGGCCGACAAATCGAATGTAAATTGGGTATCTGTGGCTCTATTTAGGTTAACGAAATTTTATCATTTTATTGGTTGCTTTTCTTTTGGACATATCAGTATACATTACTGTTGGGTATATTTGGTGTCTGACTCTGTCATTGTAAAGTAATTTCATCTCATTTGCTTTAACTACCAATAAACTTGATCGGATTGTCATCTTATATAAAATCTGTACATATATGCCTATTTTATTTTATAAGGTACGTACGGAACTCAGTTATTTTCCGGATTCTATTCTGAGAATATGTTTGCAAATTTATGAACAAATGGCAGTTTAGCGGTACCGGCTCTAACATTGTTATCAAAATGTTTGCAAGTTTGCTCGTCGGTTTCGCCTTCATCGGCGGGGTCAACGTTTCTCAGCTAGTCAACAAATCCATCGACAAGAATAACCCGTTACACTGCATCGGTTTCCAGCGGATTTCACATACAAGTGACGCCTGCTAGACCATTTAATACCTTCGTATAGTTAGATAAGTCCAGCTCGTGCGGACGTCTTAATCCAATAATGATTGCTATATAGCTATATATCGTAACGATCTCTGTGGAAGTGTAGAAGAATGATTTTTTTTCGCAAATTCTTTTTGCATACATCTTAAAATTTGTATAATCATAATAAATGCTTCTATACCTTTGGAAATGAAGCAGCAAATTATATGATTTGCAAAATTAAACGTCAGGTACACCAAATAAGATGTTGTTTAAATATTGTTTTTAAGAAATGAACGTGGATATTTATAATTTAAATGTACATCTAAACAATAAAAACTAAACTTGTTTTTGAACTATTCTGGCCACTATTACCTATAAACTTAAGGTATCCTCTGATATCGGACATGACTTATGATAAGAAAAGTCACCGTCATCTCTTATACAATCTCATCAATGTCAAATAATCAGTGATTGATATGATAGGTTACTTAAGTTCGAAATATCATCTAGTATATACATATATACATAATCCTCATAAACTACGATAAAATGTATATACTAAATTTTGAACTAAAATTTTAAAAATTATTTCAAATGTTGCTAAGTAATATTACATTTAACATAAATGCCATTTCTTTCCAAATATTTTTAACTCTTGCACTAAACATTTAATTGAATTAAAATAATTCCTTTTTCACAAACTTATTTAAATTCATTTAGCACTAGGGGAACTGTGACTCGTGTATGTACTACACGTATGTCACGGCTATCCGTGCGCAAAGACAATTTAAAAATAATAAAACTACAAGGGTACGCAAAATTAACGATTCGACAGAAAATTAATAGCGATAGTTACTTCTTGCGTGTCGATCATCGAGGCTAGATATAGTGAAAGGTTGGGAGATAACTTTTTATTGCGATTCGCTACAGTCGCGATCTTTTGATTATTTATATTAACATCGACTAAGAAAGTTAGTAAATTAATCGTTGCACGATTTGCAAACCTATTTTAAGCGACGATAATACTTTGCCGCAGTAAGGTTAAACACACGTAATTGAGTTAAAGTAAGCCGAAAGAAAACGTATGCTGCCACTGCAGTAAATACTTAACAAGATAAAAAATATGAATAGAATTATAGATGTTTCTCAATAATCTTCTTGTTTTATGTATATCTTTTACATATACAGATACGTAATTAAATAAATGAATTTTTAGATGGTGTTATTTATTTCGTGAAATCTTAGCTTGGTACGAAAAACTAAACGCTCTATGTAAAGGTGGAGCAAAATCTTGTTTTTCTCTTTAATAATGAAATTTTTATTTATATATAAAAATTGAACGTAGACAATAAATAGATCTATGTTCAGTTAAATAACGGAATTAAAGCCATCGATGGAATCTCATTAGACATTAAACAACCAGTTTTCGTTGAAAGCATTCAAGTTTGAGTTGTTTATGTTTAATCAGTTGTTCCTTGGTGCATAGTAATGAAGGGCATTGATATACGTCAGTGAAATATTTATATACTAGATGATTTCAATGTGCATTGTTAAATTATAGCTTTATTAGATACATCGAGGGGTTCAGTTTGGAGAAATTTTAAAATATAAACTATTAAGTTATTGCGACCAGTATTTGGGTGAGGTAATTAATGTAAGTGATAATAACGCCAATATCATTTCCGCGTAGTTACAAATCATTGTATCTGCTTATAACTTTATAACGGGAAGTAATTAATGAAAGAAAATTTTATAGGAAATGAATTATGACACCACTCAAAAAAACAGGTATGAAAGTAAACCGTTCACACGTCGTGCTGCTAATAAATAATTCGTTTGTCGTTCAACTGTTCGACACTTCACTGGCATAGATCACATTTTCCTTCAAAATGCGGTATGCGGTTAACCTTAGTGGCGGAGGGGAAACCATTGATTTTTAGCGATGTACGTGACGTCAGATACGCGACAGAGTGGCGCAGACGGCGCGCGCCGGTCGCGTCTCACCGGCGACTGGCAAGTTCTCCAACTCCGCGACTTGTCTAGCAAGTAGCGAGTTGCGAGAGGAAATGTCAGTTGCCATGCGGTCCTCCTCGTGTCGCTTGTCTTGACCTTTTACATCGATTTATGCATATTGCATGTAACACAGCTGATTTGGTTTACAATAACTGGGGTGGAGGTAATTACAAAATATGTAAATGTATTCACGGCCTTCCGCAACAAAATATAGTAATGCCTAAAACATACTCCAACAACGGATTCGATAAAGAATATAAACGGTACTGTTATATTGATCACGTTGGCCGAATTTCATCTAAAAAATAATTGGTATGCCGTATTTCCCTAACAATATAATGTTATGTAAAATAATCATTAAAAAATTATAGTACGATTGTGGAATTTGGAATAAATACACGTAAAACTCAATGTATAATATAAATTTACATAAAATAACAATTATTTAAAAAAAATAGAGTCGCTGTGATAATATTATACAACATACTATAATAGAGCTCAACTATGTGTAATATATGTATTGGAAGTCAGAATAAGGATGGGAACAATTGAATATTTTTCAATAAGGCAAAAAAAATATATAACTATCTGCCGTAAATAGAGCTAATTTGTCTCAGTGAATATATTAATTACAAGATTCAAGTAACTTTTTTTTTTCTTTACTAGAGTAAAAAATGCAGCTAACATTTCTCTCAGCAAAAAGAGAACTCGTTTCTTACCTACATGGTACAGTTATATTGTAGATCACAACATTTTAACGTAGAGTGGGAAAAACCAGTAAAATGCCTAAAACGACTTTTACGCGATATATGTATAGTATGCACCTAAATAAAGATGACCAATGCTATTTAATCATACTAATAATAATATTCTACAATTTTTACCCGAAGAACGGTAATGAGATTTGCTAGTATCATGTAATGTAGGCAATAATATTTTATTCTCCATATCTTCCAAAAGGATAACCTAGTTAGATTTGTCTTGATAACAAAAGATGTCGTCTTAGACAAGTGACGGTGAAAACGTAACGACTCCGAAACATTAAGAATAGTTTACTCTGTAAAAAACATTTTATAAACAATAAGGTTGGTTCATCAAATTAAGAGTCGCATTTTGATGTTTCTAAATTGGTATATTTATAATGGTCAGACAGACGCGGCGACTTTGTTGTGAAAAATAATATGTCATTCACTATGCTTACGTATTTTACACTGTTGAAAAGCATATATTGAAACCTCTAATAATGTTTACACAGGACATTATGCATTGACATTGTTCTTTAAAATTGATTAGGTTTGTACAACGTACTCCAAGAACTATCGATTATACGTAATATAAAAGTACATAAAATCATTCCAAAGGGGAATTTTATTTATAAGAAGAAAGATTATCTGACCCGCTAAACGTTCTGCCAGTCATTTATCACTTAGGTGTATTAAGACACAACAACAATTTATTCTCAGATAAAATAGATAAAATTCCTTTTTTTATATTAGTGCTAAACGTGAGCTCCTTGATTTAATACCAAGACGATGCAATAGTCATATTTTGAAATCTCTAGGCAAATAAATGGTTTTATCTTGGTAAAAACTATGAAGCGTCTGAAAGTACCTATTTCATAGCAAATAAATAACGTTTATTATACTTAATGAAGTGATTTAAACTTCAAGAATTGACACCGAAGGTATATCTTAAAAAAGGCATGTAATATCATAAAAAAATTTAAATAAAATCCTTTAATGACACCATCAATTACATATTTTATCTTGAAGTTCAAACCGATTTTGAAAAAAAATGGTAATTAAAAATTTATTATTATTTCTAATAAAGCTAGACAAAATATAGGGGTATCTAGAAGTTCTTCATGAGAAGGTATGTGTATTATTTTCTTGTGCTTGATTTTAGGCGACTATTATGCATTTAGAAATTAAAGACTTTTTAACGAATTTAAGTGCGATTTATTAATTATATTATTCAACCCGACGTTGTCATGGGAAGACATGTATACCTAAAGCAAATGATAAACTTGGCAATGTAATTTCGGGAGAGAGGATCAACAGGCCGATACAGCTGGGTTGGGAAGCATTTGGTCCGTCGAGTCTATGCGTCGTCACAACCCCAATCAAATTATCTAAGTATTGAAACAGTATGTCCTACCAGTCATGGAGCTGAGACGTAGACACTGGATTGGACACCAACTTTAAAGTCGCTCAGCGAACTACTATTACTCTTTTCAATAAGAAAAAAATTTTAAAATTGGTCTGTCAGTTGGCAAAGATATCGGTGAAGATGGATAAAAAATCTACATTTACTGCGGAGCATAGAACGTTTTCATTTTTGAAATCGGTACAAAAAAAATTCTAAGACACATTTTATTTATTTTTTTATATATTTATTACTAGGTACATAACGGCTAGTGATACAATCTACAAATTCATTGATAATTAGAAACGCCAATAAAAAATGCAAGAAACTTCTTGCACCTGTAGCACAAAAATTCTTTTGAAGGTATCGCTGACAGGTAAATGTATGTGAACAAAAATAGAAAGAAAAAATAAATAGTGTATAAACCATATCCAATATATAATAAGTGTCAAATATCAAATATGAGTTTAAATACTTTATATATAAACGAATAGTAAACAAAAATTAAATAAGTATTTATCATTTAATTTACGTCGAACGAATCAAAAATCAGTAATAATTAATATCTTTGTATCTGTGTGTTAAAAAAAGTACAATGGAAAGCAACTATGGACAAAAAAATTATATAGTTGTTCCAAGTAGAATTTGCTATTACTATTCTACAGGCGTTCCAAATGTCCTTCAATTTGTGAACAGAGCCGCCTCCCAGGTAATTATTATAAGTTATTCTATAGCATTTTCTTATAATATGAATGTTAACATAAAACATAGAAGTACTCACTTAGTAAGGGGAAGCGACTGGACGTGTGTTTCACCCCTGGTGTGCTTGTAGCGCTAATGTCGCTCTGGGAGCTGTGTAGACTGCTCTTGCCGCTCCCGTTGGCCGAACCCAAGTCCATACGCATACGCATGTGACGACTGCAAAATAAAACACGTTAATAATCTTAAATTCTTTGTATTATTCTATTTGCGTAGTTGGGGAAAAATATGCTTTAATAGAAAAGGATCAACGTTAGCATTTTAAAAATGGGTATATACTTATATTATCTCATTATTTATAATTAACATGGCATAAAAATTTGCCAACGTCTTCCAAATGTATATACTATATAAATCTCCTTAATCAAACAAAAGTAAAATTACAAAAGCAGAAAAATATCGATAGGTGACGACATATATTATGTATAATCGAAATCCTTGTTGCCTTTAAAAAAATCTATCGCAAATACTCCACTGAGAAAATGATTAAATTTTATTTTCTTTTATTAAACGTATAATAATTGTTTGTTTTGGATAAGAATAGACAAGAAATATTTGACTATAACAAACACTAAAAGAAAGCAAGAACATGAGATTATATTTAGTTCTATATTCAAAATGAAAATAAAATACAATTTTCTCACCTTTTAGGTTTTATATTGGAGGTTGTTGATTTAGAGTTCATCAGCCTGGTTACGCTGCAAGAGGTTTGAGAACGTTGTAAAGAAAATGAGCAATCAACCTTTGACTTGATGTCTTTATAAGATTTAATCTTAAATTCATTTTTAGTATCAATTATGTTCTTCTTTATAAAGCTCTCCCGCCTCTCTGGTTTTTTTGCCGCCTTAGGGCTGCTTTGAACGCTGTTATCTCCGTCGTTCTTTCTACTCTGAAGCATCGTTTTGAGTTTACTTGGTACATCCCGTTTAGGCATTTTATATTTTTTTAAGGTGAAAGTCCGTTTTTCTTCCTTATTTTTCTCGCAACACTTCACACTCTTTTCGCTGTTAATAGAATTTCGTTTACTTGTATTTTTAGGAGTTTCATCATCGTCCAAAATACACATGATGTTGGTTTCTTTTTCTTCTGAAGGATTTTCCAAAGGTGTAAAATACATAGTATTTTTATCAAGATCTAAATTCTTTTGGCTACAATCTGACCTACTTGATATTGTAGACGCTGGAGACATATCATTGATGACATGTAAAAATACGGGTGACGATCGATGATTTTCAAAATCTGTATAAACTCCACTAGATTCCATACAAGAATCCTCGCTTCTGTTCACCATCAAAGGTGGATTGGCTTTTTTATTTTTACCACCATATAAGGCGCCATCTATTACTTGAGCTCGTCTATCACCTCGCTGCATATGATCATCTAAACCATCAGCGTCACTTTCCGTAAAAAAGTCTGAATCAGTCATAGGATCAACTCTTCTTGGCACCGGCACGTTCTGCCAATCCATTTCGATAGCATCTTCACGTGCACCAGAATTGTGCTCTGCGCTTCTACTGACTGGTCTAGACATTTCACCATCACCTTGGTAACCGTCTAAACTTGTTATACTTGTAATACTGGTTATAAAACTATTAGATACCTTTGAAGTTTCCATAGATTTCGGATAATCATTACTCTTACTGTCTGAGTATGTTTGTGAATCATGTAGTGTTGATGCTGAAAATTGTGAATAAGTACTAATTTCACCATTAATATCAGAATTATCTAAAGGTAAATCCTCGGGTGAAGGAGTTTGTTCAATCCTATTTGTAATTATAGGCATACCATGTTTTCCATCTAACGGAATTTCTAAATTAACAGTTGTATCCGCCATAGAACTTGCAGGTTCCAAAATACTACCATGTATAGAAGGCAAAAATTCATCTTCAATAATGTTTGATACAGAGTCATCTTGGCACAATTCTGCTTCCTGGGATGAAAATTCATCTTTACAAAATGGGTTTTGGGTTGAACTACTCGCAGATTTATCAAATAAATTGTTAGAATAAGACAGAAATACACTGTCTTCAGTTGAATTTATTTCTAGTGCATCCATAGTAGCAATTGGGGCAAACGGTTTTGTTGCAATGTTATTTTTTTTAACACTAAGTTTATTTTCATAACCGTCATTATGTATTGTCGATGCAGCAGAATTTGTCTCAGTCTTATCAGTCGAAGGAGTGTCGCCATTATCTGGAGAGACTTTGCAGTCATTATTATCACAAAATATTGGCAAACCTTCTACAGTAGGAGAAAAGGCATTTTCTAGGTAGCAAATGTCATCCATCTGGTCGGGAGTTAAAATGCCCAAACTATCATCCAACGAATTTTCTTCGTTAGTTCTAGTCATTGAATTATCGTTCGGACTTAAATTCGTTTCGAGATTTCGTGAATACATATTATGCGATTTTAATTGTAGGCAAAGATCAGATCTTGAATGTGTGCTAAACATTTTTTTAGGCAAGCAGTTGGTTTCTTTTTCACATGAATATTCAAATTCGTTCATTGGTTTATTATCAAAATGTAAAACGTTGGGAAGTCTTTCATGTATTGCATCTGAATTGGAATTTCTTTTAAGATTTCGTGAGCACATGACATTATCATCATCTTGCGCTATACTGCTATTTCTATCTGATTCCATTACGTTTAGTTTAGATGAAGAGGGTGGATTATGAAGATCAAATAATAAGCTATAAGGTCCAGAGCCATCTTCTTCTTTATCTTCTACGAGCTGCTGCGTTATGTCATTTATAAGGCTCTTTGTCTTTTTATCTACATTACGATCTTGCTTTTTTGTTATCTCATTCAATCTCTCCCGCAAATCAAGAATTCTAGGATTTTTGTCTACAACTTTCTCCATGTTTAAATTTATTTTCGGAATAAGGGATGTGTAGGGCTTATAATACAATTTATCCTTTAATTCATTTTTAATTTTTTCATCGTCGTTTCTTAATCTGTCTGTTGTAAATAAACTTTTGAATTCTGCTGAATGTAAAGTTCGTATTTTAGAATGTTCGCTGGGATACACGTTCCGTATTTCTAAGGATCTTGATTTTCCATTTCTGTCGACAGGAATCTGGAAAAAGAAATAGAAATATTGATTATTATCATATTTTATATATAAGTCACAACTATTACTAATAATAACAAATTTAAGAACTCAAGATTTAAGAACTCTTTTCAATAAATTTGTCAATATATTTCTTTAATCTTAATAAAAATGCATTCTGGGGTTATGCTTGTGGGGATTAATCCCCTAATAATGTCATATTATTAATATTATGATTTTTTTTTCACTTCAGTATGTAGGCATGTCCCTGGCGTGTCCGTATCACGGTTCAACGAGTCGTTATGCGGGGTGATTCCATTGTGTGTGAGCCCTCGTAAATGGCCAAAGACATATGAACTAAAGGCAAACAGGATACGTTGGTAATAACTTAGTAGTACATATCGTGCCCCGTAAAAACGATAACAGAGTAAAGTGCAGTCTATAAGTAAGAGGCTTGAAACAAAAGATACGTACAAACAATAAACTCTTTCCACGAAAAAGAAACTAGCAAGCTCTACATAAATGTCAGAGATAAATATCAGAGCGCGAAGTCACGAATGGTCATAATATCGGAAGTATCCAAACGTTTTTCAAATAGTGAACGTAACAATAGTCTGATAGGCGATTATTGCGGCCGGCGGCGGCTCATTTACACTCATTAGTACATACGGAATCTCACAACACGATTTCATCAAAGACCCAATACTATTTTATAACGCTGAAACACGTAGCACTAACGAGCAGTCATAAAAACCAAGTTCATATAATGCACAAGCTGTAAGGACATTTAAGGAAGACGTAAATAAAAAATTTAAGGAAGCATCGTGACCATCATTTGGAAAAACTACGTTCATTGCCAAATAAACCTTTGTAATCGAATTGTTTCTTTATGTTCATGGCCATTTGAAACCACAAAATATTAAACGACCTATCGATACCTGATGTGTATTTTACCTGCACACCAGGTATCGGCAGGCAGAGCTTTTTTATAATTCCGACCTATGATATAGACTAACCAGATATAGATTAGGCTTATAGGCATAACGTTATAACGCCTAATTGTTATCTGTAACAACAAAAATGATCTTTTTACAGTTTTTTAACTTGCTCTAAACCTTTTAATCAATTAAATTGAAGGCCATGCGCAGGTACTTAAGCAATTAGCGATATACTGTGAAACTACTTGAATTTTTGCTTTTGCATTTTAATTAAAAATACGAATTTCAAATTAGTATGAAGATATGTGCACGGTTTACAATAACAGAAAATTTTCGTTAATTTTGTAACATGTATAATGCATAGTATAAACGTATGCTTATATAAATTCAACGCCAATTGTGTTACCAATGATTAATTTTGGGGTATACCCCAATAAAGATATAATTATACTTATACAATTTTGATAAATTAAAAGAACCATTTATAAAGCATATCAATGTTTTAAAACTAAAAATTAAATTTGTGTACAATTCTAATTTGCCAAAACACTTTTTAAACGCATTAATCGTTTACCTACTACAATTTGAACTCATGGTACATATTATCATTATTCTAAAACCTGAGCCCATAGTTTAAATTGTCGATTGTATATGCTCTAAAATAACGCAGTTGGTACCTACTACAATTTACTATTATATACTAACATGAGTAAATAATATTTATTATTTACTCATGTTAAAAATGCCATCGTATCAAATATTTTATACTCACTAGTTACCTCTGTAGGGGGGTTAAGGTTAGACGTTAGATCATACTGTGGTTAAGAGCGGTCAGGACGACCCAGAATCAATAATGGGATTAAATATTTCGACTGTTTATTTTTTATCCGATAAGACATTATCCTGATTACACGTGATATGTGATTGATAAATAATCAGTATACTGCATAGTCTATTTATTATCCATCTATTTTTGTTGTTTAATCATAATATTAATTGCATTAAAGCAACCGAGTTTACTTATTTATTAATGATATACGTCATTCTTGTATTTACGCAATACTAAGAAATACCTATGTATAATAATACATTGTTCGTATAAGCTTAATTACGCGGAAATTGAACTCACGTCTATAATAGCCGACTATTTAGTGTAAAAACTTACCCACCTGTGAAATTGTTGTACCTACACACGATTTAAGTGTCTCGTAATAAACCAAGATATATTTGGGGCTATTACACAAAGCGCAGTAGGTATAAGCAAGTTAATATTCACATGGAATATCTATACAATCACCTGGTTCTAATTAATCAGTCATCCATATGCATGTTTATTTTTATCATAGAACTATCATCATTAATTATTCTAATTATATCCTAATTTGTTTCTGGACTATGGTCTTAAATATTTTTACCATATATAAAATATAATTGTTAAAACAAAGGTCAAGAGACATTATAACTACCTACTGAAATTAACTTTTGAACTACCACTGCTCCTATATATGTCTCTTTTGCTCCAACCATGTTTTGTTAGCAAGCAAGTAATAATAAATTCTTAAAACGTATCATTCTTAAGTTTCTAACCTTATAATGATACAAAGTATTTATATCTTGCTTGTATTTATATAATAGATACTTATTTATCATATTTATGTAACTCGCTACACTTTTACATTTTTCAGCCTTACAGTGACGTAAGTGATAATTTTGCAGTAAGCGGCCACGTTTTGTGCAAAACTACAAAAAACGGCCTAAACTCTATACGAGTATGTCAGGTTTCGATTCATGTATGTTTTTATATCTAACATTTCTATATCTATAAGTGTCGACAAAATATCTATTGGTACCTTGGAAAACACATATACGAGCTACATTAAACAAGACATAATTTTATCACGTTTCCTTTGTTCAGTTTGACAACCTGCTACAGACGAAATAACAAAGATGTCTGATAGTTGAAAATTTAAGTTTTAACCACAAGTTCTATAACATAAAACACGTTATGCGATTGCTTATCAGTTTGCTTGCAGTTACCGCAACTGATAAGATAGAATACAGTTTGTGTCCAATACGACATATCAATGCCAATATAAAAAAATCGTCCATTAATTTGAAAGCATAGAATGTGGCATTATGGTGGTCTATAAAACGATATTTAGAAATTAAAAACTTTTTAACGGATTTTAAACGCGATTTATTAATTATATTATTAACCCGACGTTTCGAACACTTTACAGCGAGAGTGGTCACGGGGAGGAAATTATAATTAAATAAATTTGTATGTTTGTAAATGTATATAGGTTACTACCTACTTATATGTTTATTGTGTATGGACATTGTAATGCCTATTAACTTGTTTATTCTAATGTTTTGAATTATTCCACCACGCGAACGAGTATAATATTATCTTGTGCCGATGGCGATTAATTTATTTTACACGAGAAGAGGCGGTATGTAAGTTGCTAAAAACTGCAATACGAAAATACTAACAATCGTATAGGAAATGATTATAAAGAAGAATAAAATATTAATAAGATATAATGGAAAGATAATATACAAATGAGTGCGACTGACCTCCGAGTCACGTCTGTATACCTAAAGGTCACATTAAATAAAAACTAAAACTTGTTATATATCGTGTATCTAAAGATCGCATACTTTGTGTATTTTGGTTGCACAGAAATTCAATATTTAAAATAAAAATATTATTTATTTTCCACTATATCTATAGTTTCAAGATTAATTTATCACATTTACAATCTTTACGCTATAATATCAATGTATAATATGCTAATATACTAGCAGCATTAACAAAATTAATTTTGCATAAATATTTCGAATCAACTGGTATCAAAATTCAGAGTCTCGGAGGCTGTAACAGGATCAAATGCCTGTTTAACTTTACAAAGTTCAATGAAATCGGTAAATATAACAACAATTGTACATCCATCCATCCATCACACCTGTAGAGTACAGTGAAGTGGAAAAAGGTAAATCGGGCAAGCGAAAAACTCGTATGTAATGTTTGGGTTTATAATTATGGCAGCAAAATAGTTTATCAGAAACTGATCTCAGCTTTATAAAGATAACAGCTGAGAGGCCGGAGGCGCCCTTGGCTGACTCGACCGAGGCGCCAAAATGTTACAAATAAATTTGTACGAACCGCTTTAAATCCTGTTGTTATTTGTGAATAAAAATAACCTTTTAAGGAGTCATTTTATAAATAATGTTTTTTTTTCATTAATTAAATATATGTCATGAATTTAATTTCAATTAACTAAAATTTAATTTCAATGACATAAAAACAATAATTGTTTTTGTTCTTATATTCGAAGGAGCTAAATTGAAACAAGTAAGTAAAGTATGTGCATAAATAAGACGATTATCTCTTAGAAATAAATTTAACTTACAATACAATACAACAAAGAGATATTGTTTCCAAGTTAAGGAGTTCAGGTGAAATAAGAAAATTTTATTTATAGACACTACTAGCATTGATTACTTTTTTCTATTTTTCAAGTTATAACCGATTTATGCTCAATACATGTTACCATATCAAGTTTCAACAAAGTTTTATTGGAAAATGATGTTGATACATAGTGATAATAATCTATATAGCAAGACAATTATCCAGTTCAATTAAATAAATATTTAATATTTTAAGTATGTATAACAAAAGTATGTTTGCATACGTACTCAGTAGGTACTCACATTTCACAAATCTACACAAATTAGCATTGCTACGAACAGAGGACCAAACCAAATGAGAAGTAAATCACAATAGATCACAATGCCAATGTATAATGACTTAGATACTTTAGCAGATAGCTAATGTCATGCATAGTTTGCGGCAAACGCAACGCAATTTATATTCTATACAGTAACATCTTAGCATTTACATCCTTATAGGGCAGTTTCTCTACATCGTATGTTATTTATTAATTTAGTTAATTTTAAATACAGTTGTGCGCAAAAAGAACACTCACATCAAATTAGCTTACTATTAGTCGGTCCAGGTATCACCGTCTTTTTCATTCTTATAACAGCTATTAAATTCGAATTTAATTATAGCTATAAAGATACCGATGAGCCTTAAGATATAATACTTAATAAAATTGACTAGGTCGTTTAGAAGATTCGAAAGACTGTAGCATTATTTTCCCTACACGAGCGCAAATTACAAAACTATCATATTACTTGCTAATCAATTGGTTACTTCCAGTAATATCTGATCACAGTAAATACAGCTGAAGGGCAAGGGATGTAAGCGTTTATTTCATGGCCTACACCTTGCCACGACTTTATTCATGATGATGCAATGGCGGATGATGTAAATGTGATTAATTCAATCAGCTCAATCTTTATAAACAAGTTTAAATTAACAATCTGCGCCACTTTGCAATTTGTTATATATAGTACTGCACGATCAACAACACTTCCTTAATTACGGTCGAGAATATCTAGTTGTTTTGTAAAAAAAAAAAGTTATCGAAATAATAGCCATGAACGTAAGTTGATATAAAAAAGAACAATGCCTTCACTTAAAACACAATATCGGCAATTTAACCAAAAAGTACAAAAACATGGCATGGCGTACCAGATACTTCGAAAAAATAATTGCAGTGCGTGAGAACATTTAATTAGCAAACGAGTTCAAGAAGTTATCTTCGTATCTACTCGAAGTATCGCAGCATTGAGAATAAAGATCGTGCGAAAGTTTACTGGCACTAATAACTGGTCTGAGATCCGAATAGAAGAATACAGACGACAAGAACGATAAGTGCAAAATTACTTGAATCGAGGTAAACTTCCAGGAGCCGGTGTGCTGTTGTTTTCATATGAATGAGGATTCACACACATAATTATTATTAATATAGATCTGTGATATGGTATTGAGGAGAGGATGATACCAAATACGGGTTTTGTATAATCTAGTGACTAAACTGTTTGACTTTATTAGAATATTTATATTAATAATATTCAAAGAAAGTCAAACAGTTCATCACATTTTTAACTTATTCATACTTTTACAACAATTGAAACTCCACAGGCCCAACTTAGTACATTTGTGATGGTAAGTTCAGTCAATGAATACACGAAGAGAAAACACGCAAGACGTGCTTCGATTTCATTATTTGATGACCCTTTCAACTTAACTTTAAATTATAGGTACTTTGTAATACATACAATATACGAGTATAATACAATGATGTATTATAATGTAGGTATAATTTAATTTTTTTAAAGAGTTATGCCTTTTCCTAACTTCTTCGTGTTTTCGTGAATATTAAACAAAATAAAGTTAATCTGCTAGGTATGACCATCTATGTTACGTCATCAATTCTGGGAAAGTTTGGTCTTTTAGAAAAGTAGGCAGTGACTTTTTTTAAATGTTACATAAAATTCAAAGACAAGAACGTTGAATACCATTATGAGAAAGTAATTTACAATTAGAAAATTTTACAAGAATTTGTTCAAACAAATTCTTGTAAAATTTATATACCTAAAATGGACTCAGAGATTAATATTTCGAAAGATATATATATCAGACTACACCCGCGAAAGTCCGTATCGGGATATCGGGATAAAAAGTTGCCTATATGTTATTCCAGTTGTCCAGCTGTCTACGTACCAAATTTTATTGCAATCGGTTCAGTAGTTTTTGCGTGAAAGAGCAACAAACACGCACACATCCTTACAAACTTTCGCATTTATAATATTAATAGGATATAGACAGACATATATCAGAAACATAGGTAAAAATAACAAAGATATTATACATACCATTATTTTCATAAGTATTTATCAATACTCTACTCCTTAAAACTTCGGTGTGTTTTCAGTAGCAACACTTTCAAACGACAATAGGTAGGCAGGTACACTGATTAATCGTCGTAATTTAATGTATAGATATCGTATTGGCAGGCATTTGTTACACACATCCTGTCTATTACTTTTAGCGGAACCATTAAGTAAACCCCACAAGTTCCTGCCACTGACAGGCTTAATGTTACCTAATCGTATTAGCGATTTCGACAAGACAACCTTGTTAATTTTCTACGTTACCTTACCGATACGTTATAAAGCCAAAGTTTGGTAAGATTCTAATAAAACTTATCATTCAATGAGTTTTTTTTATGAAATATTAAATACACATTGATAGTATTAATTTAAATAATTCTGTTGAATTTATTACTTATTTAAAATGCAGTTAAGGAGAAACTACATCGTAATATTGTTTATAAAAATCTTAATAATATGGTTTCTTTTTTTCATTATCTTCTAATTGGTTGAAAAATACAATAAATTAAATTTGAAATCAGCCACACTTTATGAAACAATTAAAATATTTTTACGCTCTCTGTGTTTTCACACAGCGGTTTTGAGGAATTTATATTTTATACACGTTAAAAATAAAGAAAACGAAAAGGTTTTTTAATCAAACTTAGAACTCGTTTTACGATCAACCTAAACTAATCAAACCTATATTTCGGCTTTTTTATTATATATTTGATATAGTTTCAACTGTTTATGACAAAGAGTTAAAAAAATGCTTAGACGATTTATTTATATAATAGGTAGGTTCTATATTACAGGTACCTACTTTAAAAAAATTATTGCTTATTTAATATTTATAAACAGCAATTGAAATGCGATCGACAGATATCAAGGAATTTTTTTTTACAATCATCGAATGCGTCTCATATATAGCTGGTTTTGGAACTTGCAAAACTCGTTCTATTGATATAAAAAGGTATTTTTATGAAAACACAACACTCGCCTTTACTTATAAGGAACTGCATGTATTTTTGTAACAAATTAAATACTAATATTGCAGCTTAATGCACAAAGATTATAAATCGACACACACCCGTTATCGGTAAACATTGTTTTTTATCAAAATAATGAATTCGAACATCAAATTGAGTTATCATAATTTTTTGCTGATTAAGTAGTCATTAGTTGTACATCGTACACCCTACTTAATATTCACCATTAATGACTAAAAAATAAGACAGATTTTATGATATCCTCTACGTCGCTCTATAGTTTTTTTTTCAGTTTCGAAAAAATATCTATATAGAACAAGTAACAAATTAACAAGTGAGCCATTTTATGCAGGAACATTGATCGCTCGTCCTAACCTAAAGAAAATTGGTGCATGAAACTCATTAATTATTTTACACTACCCACACAATGAATACAATAGCGCATTGTATGCTTACTAGTCTTAGTAGAAATTTATATATCATAAGATTTGAAGAATGAAATATGTGATGCCGATAAAACAGGCGGGATATCGGGTATAAGAATGTACAATTACAACTACAATTCATAGTAGTGTACATACCGTTGGGATTTAAAAGGATTTAGAAGAATTATTTTTAACAAAGAACTAAACCGTCTCCAAATTGTCCGAACTAGACTAAATTTAATCGGAAGAAAACAGTTTCAATTAAACGATGCAATATTAGGACACATACTTATACTAATTCATTCATTTATTTTGTACGGTTTGTACTTATGTATGTATGTTTGTGTAACTGACTCCTTTAGACCCTTCTCCTCCTTTAGCGTCGACGAACCCACTATCAATAGCAATTTAAAATTATATTGCTTATATGTTATTCTAATGTATAAGCTGTATTACTTTAAAGTTACATTAAAATCCATTCAGTAGTTTTTACGTGAAAGAGTAACAAACATCCATCAAACCATACAAAACAAACCTTCGCGTTTATAATATTAGTAGGATAGTAGGATAAGATCAAGTGAGACAATTTAGTTTATTTTATTATCAAAGCGTATTTTTAGTTTTTAAACTGTATTTACTATTTTACTACTGTGTATACTTATTTCTGAAGTAGGAAAAGATAGTTCCAATCCAACTATAACTTTTCGAGTATTTATTAGGTGTTCTAAGTCTAAAATGTTTTCAGATACATATAATGAAAATGGCACAAGTAATGCCGCTGTAAGTAGTTGAAAGTTAATCAGATATCATCACTGTCGTGGCCATCTCTATTAGTGGTTTTATGACCATGATCTCGTAACATAATTCACTCCTGTGTTACACAATAACCTAAACAAAATATGTACTGTACACATAGAATTAGTTTTGTTTCATTTATGGATATGAAAACCTAGGTATTCAATTATTAGAATTGTAGTCAACGAATCTAGATAAATAAACATGAAGCTAAATGGAAGTAGATAAATGTAATTGATAAAATTCCTTAACATACACAACTTTTCTTTTATATAATAGTTTGTTCTCTTCTAGACGCAGTTAATAAAACTTGTCAAACAAAACTACATGGTGATAATATTCCTTTAAAACCAGTTCTCTCTTCCACCAAAAAGAATTCTGTCAAAAAATCTATTCCGATAAAAACTTAGATCGATGAGGTCAACCGCGGTGTAATGACCGATGCTTAGTTGATTTTTTGCAACCAAGATGTATTTTGATATTTATAGTTTGCAATGAGTAACCAGCTAAACGTGAGCAATCAGTACAAAGCGGGATCTCGCTCCTCTTTTTATGCCTCTACTGGTTATGTCACTTTTTGTGCAGAAAACAAGCGGTAAATAAATACACTCAAAAGTATTTTATAATTTAAACTCATTATAAATGAAACAAATATCTCTTGTTTGTAACGTGAAACATCTTATTAGTTTTCTAATATATTAGAAATTATTTTCTCTCTCCACTAACCCTAGAAAAAACAATATAATAAAATCAGCATCACTAAATTCCGCTCTAGAATGCGCTATTGTATCGGTATCATGCACTTACCTACATAATAATATAATAATAAATATGAGCGAGCGAATGAGCGCTACTCAAATAAAAAGTAATATGCATAAACATTTCAATGTGCAATGTATAACCTATCTTTGAATTTGAATCTTTATTGTTGGTTAATAATGCATTTTATTACAGGACTGACAAATACTGGAGAGAGGTAAGTTATATCTTCATAACTTGCGTACCGAACTAGTTATCGGTTTTCTGATTTGGATGTAAAGATTAGATTAATATGAGATTATTAGATAAATCTTCTTTACAGAAACAATATAATTAGTCAAATTATATTTAATTTTAGCCTTAGATTGAATTTTTATTAGTTTGCTTATTTAAATTATCTCACACTTCTCTTCTGTTCTAAATACACACGAATTGACTGTTCACGTTTTTGTTTCCGAACCCAATATTCAGCATGATTTAACCAGATCATTTGATGCTTTACAAATGGTAGATCCTAATCATGGTGTAAATTTGATAAATAAACAAGTAGGAACTGCATTAAGTTATTCGCAGGAGAGTAGGTACATGTGGCAAAAATATGAGATTAAAAGCGTGAGTACAAAAAATCGGTCAAGTGCGAGTCGGAATCACAACAGAATACATCAGTTCTATTCTTTCAAAATTTCTCATATATAAAGCATTTCAATGCTATAAAACTAAAAATTAAAAGAATACATCATCTGAAAACTTCAACTATCTAAAGATTACAGTTCACCATTCTGACACTACCTGCTGACAGACAGACGGACGGACAGTCTAATAGACACATAGATGGCGAAATCTTGGTACCAGGGTCACGTTTAACCCATTGGGTATGGAACATTAAATTCCCAAAAATAATTAAGCAAAAAATTCGCTGGGGTGGCTTCTATTGTGTTACAAATTACCAAATTAAAATGATCTCATTGTGACCTTCGAGCACTACCTTCCCATCCAATGAAATGGTTGTCTTGAAGTGGCATGGAGAAGCTCATTTAATAGACCATAGGTGACTGACAAATAGACGATGAAGGCCACTATAGTAGATAGTAGGTACTAGGTATGATCAAAAGAATCCCTAAATGAGGTCACATCAGAACAATTGTCAAATGAAAGCCATAATTCAGTCATTGTACATAATTCGAAAGAAATAGAAACAGTGACTTGTGACTTCCTTAGATATTAGGTCATTCGGACGCACCTATCAATTTATTGGAGGAATTCACTATTGTCTAAATTATTAGAATTAAGTTATAGGTTTTAAAATGATCGCCTAAAATACATGTCATATTACGCACTTGCCCCCCGAACACAAAATAGATCTTAATATTATGAACGTATCACATCGATTATGTATGGCTATTGGCTATAGACGACATGCGGATCTTTTGTTTTCATTGCGTCACGTTTTAATAATCAAACCTAAATTGCTTTCGATTGAAACCGAATAACTTACATTCCGCAAAATATTAACAAAGACGTAATAATAAACATTTAACGAACAAATATTCTCAACAAAAATGATTTATTTAGGTCCCGTCGTATTTTTCAAATGTACCCACATAACATCAATAATGTTCGAATTGTCCACTAATTACATTATATAACGTAATACTAAAATAATTTAATTGTTGTAGTTATGCGGTAATGTGTGAATCAATAATATTTAAGGGTATGTCTATGTTTAAGCCTGTACGTGTAACAGAGCGTCCTTGGCCATGGTTTTCAGAGGCTCGAATGAAAATTATCTGCCTACCGAAATGTACATTAAAGGAACCTACCTTCGACATATCGCTTTAAGTCCCTTTCGATGTCACACACTCGCCATTGCTTATATCACTCTTCCATTATGAAATCGCCATATAGTCGCCTTGAAGAATCAAACAATTACAGCGCACAGTGATTGACCGCGCAGTGCTCATATCACATTTCAAGACGCCGTTTCGCGGCAGAAGCCCGATCAATACTGGATTTTGTCGTAGCTGGCGGATAAGGTAAAAAAATATAGCGATATAGTACGCTTGCGCGCGCAAACTCTTGTTGACTGACGATTGCATGTTAACATGTATGTTTGTGTGTGTCAGAAAACGAGACCGGCGAATTGGTCCCCGGCCCGAGTAACCAAGTACATACATACTGAATAACCAACCGAACCGTGTCCAGCCGAGGCCATTGTGAGCTAATGTAACCCATTACTAAACAGAGACATTAGAATTTAGATTACTATTACTTTATTAAACTTCATAACGTTATCAGTACTTACGATACAAACAAAAAAAATCCGTTTCTTAAGGTTGCAATTTAATATTCATAACTTCATAAGTCATAGAACAAATTTATTTTGCACTCAAATCGGCTACATCATCATTGAAACTCAATAAAAAAATATGATTGAATGCGCCATAGATGCAATACTTAGTAGGTATGTACCTGCATAGTTGTTTTAGCTAACTTAAAAAAAGAGAGGTAATCAATTCACCCGTATTTCTTTTTTGTCTTTGTAACCTCAGATCTTTCGACTGGGTGAATCGAAAATTTGGTCTTATTCTGACGAAATTTTATTTGCAAGCGGTTTCTTTTTGGTTCAAATAGTTATATTATATAAATATGTTTTAATTGATCTTCTCCCGACCACGTAGTTATTTATGTATACGTATTTACTATTTATTATGTGCCTTGACTCTTGGGTCTAATAAAGATACAATAAAAATCCTATAAAGGTTAAGATTTTGTATAAAATTTCGAATTCCTAATGAAATCACTACGAAGGTATCACATTTTTTTTATAATTATTACCTGCAGTAATAATAAGAATTTTTTTATAATTATGTTTAGAAGATATTATGGTCTAAGATAACCCAACAAAAATGTAATAATAATGTTACATCGTGTATGGTACACGTTTAATACAACTACTAGCTGTGACCCGCGCTTGAAACCGCGTAAGTCCGTATACCGTAGGAATATCGGTATAAAAAGTGCCTATGTGTTATTTCAGTTGTCCAGCTATCTACGAAGCAAATTTCATTGCAATCGGTTCAGTAGTTTTTGAGTGAAAGAGTAACAGACGCACACATACATATGCATCCATCCTCACAAACTTTCGCATTTATAGTATTATTATTCGCCAATAGATGTCAGGAAGAGTCATAATAAATTGGGACTACTCAAACGCCTCCTATTTGTTAAAAAAGTAAGTTTAAGTCGATACGAATATGACATTTTCTAAAAAAAATTCCTAGCTTTTTATTTATCGCCCCCGAAACCCCCTATATACTAAATTTCATGAAAATCGTTGGAGCCGATTCCGAGATTCCAATTATATATATATATAAGAATTGCTCGTTTAAAGATATAGGATAAGATAAGCACATTACAAATGAATTAATTATTTTTGTGCGAAAAATTCTATAAATCAAATAATAATTTTAGATAATATAAACTATGTATATAACGAATAAACTCAAAAACTATTCTAATTTCTATCGATTTAAAAAATGCTCTTATCATACAGAGTACTTTTGTCATTAGAAAGCTTGTAAGTTGTAAGTTGTATCTTTATTCAGAAACATGGGTAATTTTTTGGGTACATAAAATTTTTTTTACACCATTTATTCAAAAGCAAGATACTTCCTAAATATTTATCTAATTAGCCTTTTAAATGATTTAATTAGTCAGATATCATTCTAAATTTTAAATATAGGATGCTATCTCGCTGAATGCGATTACACTTTCCTAAATTCAATGACAACTGAAAAAGGAATATGCATGTATTTTTTTATTTTCTAATCTGATAATTTACAACACTATAGACTAAGAAAAAAAAATTTGGACACCGAAAAAATAGTAGAAATATGAATTAAAAAAGCAGATCTAAAAAACCGTCATAAAACAGACATTTTAAACGTTTTTCATTTTGGCGCGCTTGTTGTGACGTCACAGTTCATCATAACAAAGGCACAAAAAAATTTAACAAGTCAAGAGCATAGTTGGACACGTTTTATTTACACACTTTATTTGAACACCGATACCCATTTTCCTTAATATATCGTCATGAACCAATCTTTTTACGCTATAGTACAATGAAATAATTAAAACGATTGTTACAAGTATTTACATTCAGGGGTTTCGTGTTGGATATAATAAACAGAAATGATTTTGACTCGTATCTAATTACTACAATATCTTAGGCTTAAAGCACAATATTATGTGTAAATTCTATATCATGTGTGACTGTTTTTTTGTCACATTCCTATTTCTGTTAGGTTTCTTAATTTACAAAAATGACAAAGTTAATTATATGGAATACTTTTCTCCCTTAGAAATTTGTCTATAATCTATATACATTCATTCCTCTTACTTTTATAATATATTAAAGACATTGGAAAATCTGATGCCTTCATAATCTATGTCATACTTTATGGTACGTGCTTGTCTATGATATCATTGTACATGTTCATTTATGTCGCGTTTTCATAGGTACATTTGAATTTCCCAGACTTTTGCTCTTTTTAAAAATTTATTTCTTATTGAAATAAAAATTAAATCGAAAAACATATACGGAAATAATTAATAAGACGCAATTAAGAAGCGATAAAGTTTATCAAAAAATATGTATTACTATTAATCATATTCATACAAAATGCATATCTTATTATTATACCTTTAAACGAGCAATTCTTGTATATATATATATATATATATATATATATATATATATATATATATATATATATATATATATATATATATATATATATATATATATATATATATATATATATATATATAATTGGAATCTCAGAATCGGCTACAACGATTTTCATGAAATTTAGTATATAGGAGGTTTCGGGGGCGATAAATCGATCTAGCTAGGAATTTTTTTTAGAAAATGTCATATTCGTGTTTTATTCGTGTTTTTTTTTCCTGACATCTATTGGTGAATAATAATACTATTTTGCTTCGTAGATAGCTGGACAACTGAAATAACACATAGGCACTTTTTATACCGATATTCCTACGGGATACGGACTTACGCGGTTTCAACCGCGGGTCACAGCTAGTTCCCTATTAATACGACAAAAATTTTGTGTTACAGTAATATAAAAAGCGCTGCATAGCTGACAGTTATCAACTAAACTAGCTTTTGCCGGCGGCTTCTCATGTGTTGAATTTGGAGTTGATTAATAGATGTTATTATACACATAAACCTTCCTCTTGAATCACTCTATCTATTAATTTATTGCGTAGTTTTAAAGATTTATGCATACTTAGGGACGGAAAAAGCGACTTTGTTTTATAGTGTGTAGTGAAGTCATATTAATATGTCAATATCTTGTCATTGGAAAATGACAACTCGGTATAAATCGTATGAGATATGTAAATATTTACTAATAACAACAATAAGTTTCTCGCATTTAAGTTATAAAATTCGAAATGTTTTATTGGAAATTAAAGAGGGTTACATAAAACAGGAAGTATAGATATAAAGAATACGAATCTTAAATTATTATAGCTCACGATGGTTGAAGACTTATTGCCGAATGGATCCAGCAAATCTGCAGCCAAAAGAATGGACAGAGATAATATCTTGCCCTTCATTATATTACCAGTTTTGTTAATTATCGCTACTTTATCTTTCACAGTAACAGTAATTGTTATGATATTTATCGGAATGGGTGCACTGTATGTTCAATCTCGTCCACGTCAGAAAAACAGGTGATACTTCTTGTTTGTCAATTTAACTTGAATTGTAAATCTTTTAAAATGTTGGCCCCCTTCAGCAGTTGTATTTTTCAGTCCACGAAAATTGAAATAAATCACAAAGCAAGCTTTTTTGAACATTAATTGTTTCTACTTTGTGAATGTATTTCCAGATCCCCATTTTTTTATTCTTGGACTCTATCATCGGGAATATGTTTATTTCTAGTGTTTGAGCTTGGGATACTAACACTGCTAGAAATTACCCAACTAGAAAACTTCTTATTTTTAGTTCTTTTAACTAGTACATGTTACTTTTTTTATAAAATGAAGTCCATAGCTGATTACGAGTTGTATACTGGAAAAGGAAAGGAATATAGGTATGTGATTTCATTTATTAGACACAATATCATAATATGGACATATATATGTGGATCATAGTTAAATATATTCAGTTTTTTATTCACAGTCCTGTATTAACATCGGACTCTTATTACTGCCAGATATGTCAGTTAGAAGTAAATGAAAGATACTTCCATTCGATTTGGTATGTACCATTTAATAATTTAAACTGTTTGATCTCCATTATTCTTGAAATTTTTATACAAGGAGTACATATTAGCTGGTAATTCTATGAGGAACTAGTTTGTATGTTGGGTTATTTTGAAACTTATATATTATAAGAAATATCAATTGAAAAGCAGTTTATAACTATATTAAAAGCATGTTCAGGTATATTATAATGTTGAAAAAAAAATTATAATTATTAATTCATTTGATGTTCAATATATATTCAATATATTTGCACACTGAATACAGTATTACAAAACAAAAATAATGCAAATTATAACATGTGCAGAAGGTGAACTTATTGCTATAAGCAATCTTTACCAGACAACCAAGAAAATAATTGATAACATTTAGTGTGGTGGTAATATAATATAATAAATATGCAATGTACTATATAAAATATGAATTGTGTATCATCAAAGAATAAATAGTTTTTTCATGCGGTAAATGTTTATTCTAATTGCTTAATAAATGTTACAGGTGGGATTGTTGTGTTTTCAGACCAAACTATATTTACTTCTTGTGTGGCCAAGTTTTTGCATTTGCTACCTTACTCATGGGAACAAACCTGGGTCTAACTACGATTTGTCAGCCAGCATTACTATATGGGTCAATATTAGTACCTCAAGACTGCAATGATGTCTATTTTGAATTTTAGTTAGTATATTTTAAAAATATTTATTTTTTTATATATCTAATTGCTAGCCCAGGTGAACTTGTTAATTTTTTAAATTTATGATAGTTATTATGCAATTCTAATCTTTTCCTTCTTTCTGCTATAAAAATCCATTTAAATCTGTGTAGAAGAATTTTATGAAAGAAAAAATTTGTATCAAAAATTAAGAATACTCAACATCCTGAAATTTTACATGTTTGAAAGTTCACATGAAGACAGGATAATTTCTACCTAGTCCGCTTATATACAATAGCTTAATACTTGTGTGTTTGTTTATCGTTCTATCACATTATGACTGTCATGCCACGTTTGATTTCAGCCTAGCATTATGCTTTGTATCCTGTATTTATGGTATTGGATACATCTTGATAATTGCCTTGGTTTTATTACGACAATTATTTATTTATCTTCCGAAGTATACTGGTGAGTAAACAGACATTTAAAAGTTTTATCCGAATTTTTGTATTAACTTATATATAATTAGTAAAATGGCCAAATAAACAAAACTATCAAGTATAAAGAAACTATGTAGAAATTTTTAAGTTGATGTAAAAAAAAATTATATAATTTATATGTAATGATATGTTCATGTGTTTTTACATGACAATATTTTTTAAATAACTCAATATAAAATAAAAAACACAAATTCCTCTGAGCTTTTGGGAGTTATAATTTGTTTTTCTTTCAGAACCACAGTGGAAACGATTATTTAACGTATTAACAGTATAAATTGAAAATAGCAGTATAAATTTGTGAAGATAATCATAAATTCAGGATAAATGGAGTATACATACATGGAGTATATTAGCTAAACAATAAACTTTGTCTATGATATTTTATATTTTGCAAGCTTATAAGTATATCATTTAGATAAGTGCAGAGATTATATTTAAATTGCATTGTATTATTTTGTTTAATAATTTTTAGTTTGTAAATAGCTAATTCCAATTTTAAAAAAAATTATTTGTGTATGACCGAATTGACAATGGGGCCATCATACAGTCATCTCAATATTTAATTAATAAATATAATCAATTGATTATATTTCTAAGACTGATATCTTGTATATTTAGTTCTAATTAAGTTATACATCACGCCATATTAACAATCTTTTCCTTAACACGATCCATTACAATAATTATTATTATTATGCTACGGTTTGAGGACCCTTTTCGCAAGTTCTTGTGAGCCAGTTCCTCAACCAAATATCAGTTTGTCTCGTAAATAAAATAATGATGCTGCTCCATAGTTACACTCGCGCTATAGCTATTTTACTAAATAATAAGGTATGAAAATAAAAAATATACAAATACTTTAGGATTTATTTATTTAGCATATATCAAATGAAATCTTCCACGGTCCACCAAATTAAAATTCCTCTCAATTTTAAAATAGTGAAGGAAATAGAAACACACACACACACAAAGCTTGGCATGTAGAATATTATGATTACTTAAACAGAGATTAGTAACATGCTACGTAGGTAGGTACCGTTAGATATATATTATTACCTAGGTTAATTAAATACATAAACAGATAATATAAATACCTACATATCAACATCCATTTATCCTTATATAGATCAGTACACATGTCGTGACAAAGACATCGGTGTAGATATACATGTAATATATATATATATATATATATATATATATATATATATATATATATATATATAGAATTAATCGTCCGGTGGTTTGTAATCAGGTACTACTTGTAACACTTTCTGTCGCCATTTCAACTTCCTCACTTCCTGTTCACGTTGTAAAGCATTTAGCGCCGGCAATGTCCTCCAGCATGTGAACGTCTTGAATAGAAGATTACTGTTGATAACGAAAGGAATCCATAAATAAATAACGAATTCGGTCTCAATCTATGTACCTAAATCTGTATTTTATGTATTTTTAAGAAAAATTTACTAAAGAAATAAAGTGATATACATATTATACACCAATAGATATTTTATTTAAAACCTTTACTAGCCGCGATATTTCGTTCTTTCGCATAAACAAGACTGCATCAGTCGCTTGCCTACGTAACTCGGGCAATTACCTGACTTTCATATTGCCATACTGAAATGTAATCAACGTTTCAATAACTTTAAAAACATGTTCAAGTTTCCAAGAAAGATTCGGAAGTTGCCTCAAAATCAACATATCACTATAGTACCTAATCCCAATAATAAGTTAAGAAACCTGACAACATTCAAATGTATAAAATTATGAGTACTTCTTACAGGTAGTCATTAAATATATCGAAATCGCTTGAATGTTTCATAAAATACATATTTACCAATTGTGATAATTCACCGCCTTCGTCCATTTCATTGAAAACTCTTCTTTCGTGATTTTTACGTATTGACGGAACATCCGAAATGTTAACTGCGTTACGTACAAATCGTAGTAGTCTTCAGCAACTTGTTTTTTTAAGATGTATTTATAATGGTTCTAGAAATAAGGAAGGGAAATATAGCATTATTATATTATTGTCTAAAATGGTAATTGAATAATTAATGGTTTATTTTGTTATATTATAGGGTGTAACTTTTATACTGCTCGGAATTTTTTTATAGTGCTGCATTGCAAATTGCAAGATAATCAAGCCAGAAGCTTTTTTTGCATTTAATTATAATGAAATAGCCTACTGCTTAATAGAAACATTTTAATCACCTCTTTTAAAGCGTTCCAAGTTCGCGTTAAAATTGTTTTTCTATAAAATGCTTCGGCTAAGTAGTTTCTTTCAAACCACATATCTTCTGTATAAAACATCCAATTTAAAAAAATATTTTTCTTTATCTGGAACTTATAATGCGCACGCGCTTTTTCAACATTTTCCTTCTTTATTTGAATTAACAGTTGAAATGGCCGTAGTCCATATTTCAACATTAAACTTTTTTCGTAATGTAAGTCGGCCATTACAGTTAAAGCTCTTAATCGTTCTGCGTGTTGCTTTTTTCTTATATTTTCTATCTTTTCCTTTTTACGTTTTTCTTTCAATTCTTTCATTCTTTTTAGTTTTTCTTCTCTATCCATTTCAACCTTCTCTAGTTCCGCCTTTTAATACAAGATTGATTAGACAATACTCTATTATGACAAATAAAATAACATACTTTAAGAATTAATTTTATTTCATCACTAGATATTACCATATTAGTTACCTGCTGTTTAAGTCGTATTTTTTCTTCTTCAATTTGTTTTCTTCTCTCTCTAATTATTGCATGTTTCTCTTCTCTTTTACGGGCTCTGGCTTCCATTCTTTGCAAAAATTGAGGCACTTTAAGACAGTGCAATACCAAAGACGGCTCTGTAAAGATTCAATTACTTAATTATGTTTTTATTTGTATTTATAAAATCATGTCATATCCATTTTATTGTTTTCAGAAGGTATTACTTCGCTGATATCCACACGTACCTTCGATTTCTTTGATATTAAGCTCATTGGTTAACAATTTGATTTTCGGTTTTAAATGTTTATCAATTTCGTAATAAGTTTTTCTAACTTCTTCTTTCATGGTGTCTATCGAATGTTTGGAAGCTTCGATTATTTTGTTGTACTTAAGCTCTTCTATCAATTTATTTTGCTGCTCTAGTTTGGCCTTTTGTAATGCAATTATATTTTTTTGAACCTTATACCTACAAATTAAAATCTAATGAAAAAAGCTGAAGCAACATTCATAGAATTCCTACCTCATAATTACTTTATTACGTCAATTGAATGGAAGGTTTATACATTAAAAAGATACCTGTGTTGATAACTATTATAATCACGTAACTGAACTTTTGCTTTGTGTAGGTGTGTAGGCTCTGCCGTTTCAGTAAGTATATTATGTTTTGCTTTACTAATTTTACCAAGAAACATGTTCAGAGTTTGTTTTCTGTGTCGGTTAATCATATTTTCTGCTTTCATCTTGACGTATTCTTTCCATTTTCGTAAATATTTTTTACATAACACTATTTCACGGTTTTCAATTAGCGGTTTTATTTTTAATATATCACCAATTGAGTTTTTTTCTAAGATGATATCTTCAGCGCTCTCCTGTATGTTATTACTGTTCGGATGTACCGTATTTTCTTTTAAATCTCTGTATGCATCACTGTCGTGAGAATGTATCTCATCATTTGGTTCACTGTAATTTGAAGTTACAGTCATCATTATTAAAAGTGATTGCAAATCAGTATCTTTCGTAAATTCTTCAAGATATACTTTATCACATGTTTCTATTTTATTCTGCTCGTTTAGTGTACATTTTGTTTGAAAGTCATTGTCACAGCTGGGTAGAGCGCATTCCTTAGTTTTATCTATATTACTATAATTATTTTTCTCATTTACATCAAAGGGATCTCTTGCGATATCAGTCCCATTATTATATGGCTCGTTATGTGATATTTCTGTTGCCGTTACTTTGGGTAAGATTTTAAAATAACTTTCATTTTCAACTGTTAAATTGGGAAATTCTTGACTATTTTGCACGTATGCACACATTTCTTTTTGTAGCGAATATACTTCACTTTTGGAAGTGTTTTTATGAGAATTTTGAGCATCTGCCTTAACTCGCACATTACATTTTTTTCGCTTTTTACAGTTTTTTAAAATCAATTGATTATCTGCATCCTTATTTCGAAATAAACTATGAAGTTTCGCTAATTCAGTATTCACTTTATAGTACGAGTTATTGTAGATTTTACGTTGCAATTTTCTGTAAAGAAAACAACTTTTTACGTAACAGTTCGTTTACTTATTTACTTAAAAATTAGCTCTTTAAATAAATCATACCGAAGTGATAAATGCCGCAGAAAAGTAAGTGAGTACATACTTATACTACAAATCACGTTATTATAAAACGAGACTCACAAAGTGCTCAAATATTGTCCGAAACAGAACTCTGCCTGCGCATGTATAAAGCAGAATTTTCTAATTAGAGATACAATAAACTTTACAATAAACATTAGTGCCCGGATGTAAGGAAATTTAAATCATACAAATAAAATTGCTTATTCATGTATTAAGTGAGGCCACTCGGACATTCTTGAAAACTTTCAAACGATTGTGAGTCGAGAATTTGTTTTAAATGTAAAATGATAAGCTTAGAATTCTATAAATCAACTCCGATCCCTCTCTTACAGTTTTCAGTTATAGGTACTCGATAAGTGAAAATATTGAAAACTAATTTTATCATATCGGTAAAAAATTAAATTAAGGATACCTACGTACATTTTTGTTTGATTTATTTTTTGTCGATGTTTTTGAGTATCCTTTGCCTGAAAAAAATAATGAACACGTCAAAAATTGTTACAGTATTTATTCGAGATATCCTATACCTTTCGAAATATTATTGTATTGTAATGTGCTTTGCTAATAATTCCTACACTCCTCACCTCATATTTTGGAAAAAAACGACATAAGTAGGTTTTTAGATATTTTTAGTGGGTTTGAATACTTTTAATTTATTACTGTTGTTGCCTGGTAATATTCAAATCATTATATAATAAAACTATAGTAGTAGTAGTTCACCTTTCATTATGAGCCCGCGCTCGGCAATGCACACAACATAGCTGGCATGGGTACGCAAGACTTATCTTATTAGTATTTTTTTTTAGATTCCTTCAACCATTAACTATATTTTATTACAATATCTTAGAACTTACTAACATACCATATCTCTTCGATGTTCAAGACGTAAATAAATATCTTCACAATTATAATCAGGAGCGTATTTTAAAAGTTCAGCGTCCTTAAAAATATTTTTGTTTAAAAGCTCATCCATGATGATTCTTCATGTGTAAACATCACTATGACAATTTATCATTTGAAAAAATGTTAAAAACTAGTATACGACATTATACGAGTCAATGCATTGAATGTGAATGTGAAATTAAAACACTAAGTGTATCAAAATATCAGTACGAAATATAGGGTTGTGGGTTGCGAGGTACCTGTTTTATCAATAATTTTAGGCCGCAGCATTTTTAACATTATGTTGCATGGCAACTCACGCTCATCCCATCGTCAATAGTTTTTTTTTATGTCATCGTCGGCAATGGAGCTGGTGGGTCGCCTGACGGTAAGCGCTACCACCACCCATGAATATTTGGAGAGGCGTAAGGTCGATTGCAGACCCTACGCTTCTACAAATGGATTGCCGACAAATTGGAAAGGCATGAAGGATTGGCGAGAGGAATAAAGGAAAGGACTGGGAAGGGTAAGGAAAAGGGTATGGGCCACCGGTTCCCCCACTCACCGAACGAAACACAGCATTATGCTATTTCACGCCGCCTTTATGTGGGGGTGTGGTAATTCCCCGGTGCGAGCAGGCCCAATTCGTGCCGAAGCGTACTCGACTACCTCATACAAAAGTGGTTGAGGTAGAGGATTGTATGTCCTGCCGCAGATCAAGTGATCTTGATTTTTAAGCTAATGAGTTATTCCACAATAAAAAACAAATACAGCTCACTATTTTTGTTTCCAAAATTACATATTACGAAAACATCTCCTTTAGAAAAACGACTGTTCAACATATTTCTCACATATACCTATACTGTCTGTCCCAGAGAAATTACTAACGGATATTATATTATACGGGTGTAAAGCACATCTAGGTAGTCTGAAAAAGACGTATTCAGTTCTTGAAAGTAGGAACGAGTGATTTGAAAACGTCACTTACGTTGCAGCTACAAGCCATAAGCCAAACGCACATGGCACAAATCTTTCTCTTCACAAGATAAAAACCAGTTGCAAAAGTAACAGTAAACAGCAAATAACTTCAAAATCCCTGTTGGCATTCGTCACGGAAATGAGTAGGTACGACATATTAGGCTCATTACGACAAGAGTTTACTTATTAATTTTTTTGCTTATTTTGAGTCTATTTAATTGACTAGGTTATATTTTAATTACTTTTATTATTTAGCTTAGATACCTATTATTGAAATATTTTCCACTTTCACTGTATACCTGCTTATTAGTTACTTTTTAATGGATAGATAGTATGATGCATCATGTCTCCATGTTAGTGATGGTATAGGGATTACGCATGTATTTTTTTTCTGACAACGCTTTTAGCTTTATTTTAGCTTCAGCTTGAGCTTTATGATAAAAAATTCAGGCACCTCATTAGATATAATAAAAGACAATTCTTAAAATCCGCACTAAAACGTACGCTTGTCATTTTGGCGCGCTTAATGTGACGTCACAGGTCATGAATCATGACAACATAAGGAAACAAATCATAGACAAGTCAAGAAAATGAAGAAATGTTTGTTTATTTGAATGTTTGTTCGTCAATCGCGCTGAAACTACTGAACGGATTTTGATGAAATTTTTCAACAGACAGGTATATGAACTGACTTGGGTGACAGGATACCCTTTTTATCCCAAATAAATTCTCTCTTAGGAAAATACAGGAATCGTGATATCTGTATAGACGGAGCCGAGCGTCTAGTATTATATAAAAAACGAATGAATAGTTGCGGAAAGAAAAAAAGACTAGAGGTTTTCTTAAGAATTTTGCCTCTATCTCAAACATCAAATAATTACTACAATATGTTTTGATTTAAACAATATTAAGTTATATGTGTAAACTCTATGTCATGTGTTATCATGACTATTTTTAATAGGTTCTTAATTTTCAAAAAAGATGAAGTTAGAGTACTTTTCTCTATTGACTACTCCTGAATATAGATATAAACGTCTACATTGACAACATTGACGCTGACTTTATTTATCTCTTTACTCCTTAGTACGTGCTTGGCTATGGTTATGATGTCATAGTTCATTTTCGTTTTTATCGCGTTTTCATGCATTTGAATTTCCCAGATTTTTTTTCGTATTTTTGATAATCAATTTCAACTTGAAATTAAAATTAAATTAAAATCTATTTATGGGAGCTTGATAAAGATGTAATGATGTTACGCATATTCCCCATTAAAGTGTAGTCTATGCCTTATGTATTCGTCTCCGTTTGAAGTTTGCACGGATCTTCAACAGTGAACACTGACAGACTTTGAGTAAAGAGCAGTAGTATACGGGTAACAATTCAATTCAATTTTATTTTATGAATGGCAGTGCTGTGTTGCCATATACGGGTAACTTTGAGTGATTTAATTTGACATATTTTGTTGGCAGCAGGCACTAGGCAGTAGACAAATTGCAGATACATTGCAGGATGCTCAAAGCAGATTGCGGTTTTCAAGTTTAAACTGCATTTTGCTTGTAGTCTCAGTTTCGTGACTAAAGATAAACCTAGTAACTTTTGACCGAGCATCTCGTGCTTCCTATGTATATAATAGTTACCAAATGCCAATGTATTTACCTCTTCATAATGCGTCCGAAAAGAAGTACTTTATTAAAATTCCAGTTACTAAATTAGGCTTTGTTACAGTGTCTTTGCCATTATTTGCGTTTGTTATATGTGTTCTAATGACGATGTTGAAAGATTTTGAAAGAGCAAATAATACTCACTGCAAAGTTCCCAATGTATTTCCGTCGATATCAGCATCTATTGGAAACTATGAACCACAACGAACTATTTGGAAAACGGCTATATTCATTCACGCTCCATTAAGGTTTTTTATAATTTATTTACGATGGGAATATTATAGAAGCATCATTAGAAAAAATTGTTTAATTGTAGTAAAACTAGCAGTATTTTTAAATGTTATTGAAAATTTAGCCTTATTGGGATTGACACAGTGGACATCATCATTTAACTACCGTAAGTTTATCATAAAATCAATAACAATTAATAATTTAAAAGCAAATTTATTTTATGTTTCATTTATTTTTTTTAATTGCCCTTTTTTAGCTTATCATGAGGTATGCTTTAAAACATTTATTGGAACCTCAATATTTTACATGTTCTTCACTTGCATGATGATGACAAAATACAGAAGAAGACAAACAAATTCCCCAACAGAAGCATACTCTTTAAAACTAAAATGGCGAGCATTTTCTATTAATGTTGGGTCCTTTGCATTTGCCGCCTATTTCTTTTTAAGACATAATAGACTGTGTGAACCTTATGGTGAGTAAATGATAAACATCTTGATAATAATTTGGCTTTATAAGGTAATAATAGGCTTTCAATAGTCCACCCTTTTTGTTTCAGTTTATTCTATGTTTGGATTCTCTGAATATATAGTAGTAGTCAGCAATATACTATTTCACATGACAACAATATATGATCTCAAAGTACAATATATTTATTTTACTAGAAAAGGCATAACCATAGAATGACTCAGGATTTTAAGTAACTTATTTTTGGTACAGGAGGATATTAAAGCATTTGGTACAAATGAGAAGTTTTCAGGAATAACATAATTATTTAAATTTATTCTAAACAGATCTTAATTAAATAACAGTTCAAAAATAAATATATCAGTATCATGGATAAAGAAATATTGGAATAACACGGATGTTACATCATTTAGTGCTTACTAAAAAAAAATTAGTACATTTGTTTTTCGACATGCATGTAATAGATGCAGAAAAAAGGAACAAACTTACCTATTGTAGACATTAAGATACTTATATACTCATATTCAATTGAATATTGCTCATCAACATTAGGTGCTGATATAAAATACTTGGGTGATTAAAATTTTTATTACACATAATTATGTAAGTAAATGACCTTAATATTTTTATAGAATGTACATAAATATTAACTATTATTTATGCTATATAGATAATCGTATTGATAATGGTAGCTTAAAACTATACAGGTTGTAAATTGTGCATAAGCATGGAGCTTTAATAAAAATGCTACTTTTTAGTTGTTTCAATATCTACCTATAGTAATGATTATGGATTTCTTGATATTGTCAACATGTTTTTAACATATTCATACCAAACCAGTAAGTATTTGTAAACCAAAATATATTTTTTATTAAATCACATTTTATAAAATAATTACTTTTTAAAAATATAAGTTGATGTAATTTCATTGGAATAATATTATCTTGTCCATATATTAAGTATAATGCTGTCGTCTATTATATTATTGCATTAAAAAATGTAGTTTGTATGCACAGAAGCTTAATAATAGAAACAATTAATAAAATTTTAATCTGTAAAATAACAATAAATAGCCATCTTAAAAGTATTTAATCAGATTTTAGTACAAGCTGATATTAAAATGAGTAAAATAAAATAAAATTGATTTTATAAATGCTTTAAAAAAATAAAAATATCTACCTTAATATTATACGCTTTCGTAATAGTATCACATAATCCAAGTACAAAATTATCAAAAGAAACTTGGACTGTAAACCCAATTAAAACTTGAATTCTTCTTTCATTTTATCTGCAATCATTTTTGCAATAGCAAGAGATGAAGTGGCACCAGGTGATGGTGCATTTCTACAGTGAAGAACTCTGCTTCCAATAGCACCAGAACCAGGCTTGGAATCAAATACAAAATCTTCAATAAGAGTTCCTGAAATTGAACATTCACAACATTCACAGTATACAAAAAAAGCAAGTGCAAAATTTCTTATTTTTATTGGTAACTATAGTTTTTCGTTTTTAATTTAACAAGAAATAATTTAAATTACCAATAATAATTATTCCTTGTTAAAATAAATGCTCAGAACAAAACAATTTACTGTTGAGGAAAATGATATGAAAGACAATGAGTTGCAATAAATATTGAGACTCATATAGCCTAAATACAAAATTTATATGGCAAAATTATTAATTTCATGGTATAACATACCATCCTTTGCCATGGCCTGTGCCCTCACTCCTGCTGGTCCTCTTTCAACATCGCTACTTGTAATGCCCTGAATATATCTTTGTATTTGTTTCACTTGCAACGGAATAAATATGGACCTGCTCATCTCTTTGAGCCCAAAGCCAGCATATTTAAGTGCCATCTTTCGAAATCCAGAGAATGAAAGTATTTCCTTCAATTCTTGCACATTAATATCACCCCACCTGTCATCAAACAAAAAATTTATTACCAAAAAGAAAAATATTAGAAGATATTAAACGATAGGCTATATATGTATCAACAAAAATTCTTACACAACATAATTAAAACAATACTTACCTATAACCTTCCTTACAAAATGCTAAAATAGCATTAGGTCCAACAATCACGCGACCATCTATCCTTGGAGTTAAGTGAACTCCAAGGAAAGGGAACCTTGGATCTGGTACAGGGTATATATTTGCCTTAGCAAGATTACTTTTATGTGGAGATAAATATAGATATTCACCTCTAAAAGGGATGATCCTGGGTTCTTCGGGACAGCCAGTTAATACAGCTACACTGTCTGATTGTAAACCACAACAGGTAAGGACATATTTTGCATACACTGTGTTATCTTTTGAGTTTGTGATAATAACAGGATAGTCTGCATCTTCACCTTCAATGAACTTTTTTACTTCAAAATTCAAATAACTTGTCCCCCCAAACTTATTAAAATCTTCCACATAGGATCGAGTGACCACACCCCAATCTACAATTCCTGTATGTGGAGACCACAATGCCTGTAATCCTTTACAATGCGGTTCTAATTGTTTTATTTCTTCAGCATCTAGTAATCTTATATCTTTTACACCATTCTTTACTCCTCTATCATATAAGTCAAGAAGACGAGGAACTTCTATTCTATTTGTTGCTACTATAAGTTTTCCACACTTAGAATATTTGATACCTTTTTCATCCAAATATTTATACGACAGATTGAGACCTTCAACACAAAGCTTTGCTTTCAATGAACCAGGCTTATAATAAATGCCAGCATGAATAACCCCACTGTTGTTGCCACTTTGATGGAATGCGAATTTGTTTTCCTTTTCTATTAGTGCGATTTTTAAGCTTGGGTGTCTCAAAGCTAACTCTCTTGCAGAGGCAGATCCAACGATACCACCTCCTACTACAACGACGTCATAACGTGGTATGTTTGCTTTGCTATAACTATAAAATTGTTATTACTTTATATATATCAAGGCCAAACAAATGAAAAGAATGTTATAAAAATATGTAAATTTACCTGCGATAATAGCTGCCAAACTTATTTTGAACCGGAAAAACCCTTGAAAACCAATGTACTTTACATAGAGGTGACATTATTAACAATTTTCAATGAACCTTCTTGATCTGCCTAACGCAGTATTATTTGTTGTTTATTTTATGATAAATATTAACCAATAACACTTCGAATATCACAGTAGGACAGATAAGTGGTAATATATATATTAATCATTACTCAAATCAGATCAATAAACAAGTATTTTATGGGTCCGAACCACAGAGTAACTTTTATACTACTTTTATATTATACCCGGTTTAAGCGAGTCCAGTATAGTATTGGAGTAGGTAAGAAGGTCCTCGGTCCTTCGTACGTAATATATAACCAGTATGTAGGGTAGGTTTTTGCTATTGTTTTTATTTTATAGGTAAATTGGAATTTGGAAATGTCTCTGACATTGACAAATCAAATTATGACACCACAGATTAAGAACTAGTTCGTAAGATGACACTCAAGGAATATAGGTATTCCGAATTCCGATATTATTGGTGTTAAAAAACGATTGTTAGAGCATCAAATAAAAAAAAAGATGTGTGTGCGATTCACACACGATAGAAGTGAAACTTCAGTAAATCGACGGAAGAATAAGATGAATATATATATAAAATAGTATGTATATTTCTGTCTCATTCTTCATTCTACACATTTTTGCATCAGGTTTGAAATCACAACGATTCTAAAAAAGTTTCACTTCAAAAACCCTAGTAATATTGACTGTCAGTTGAATTTATTGAATGATCACGTGATCAGAGCACATAAATATAATACCCCATACATACAGGCAACACCAATTACTCCCAGTACTAATGTAGCGTCGATTTATGGCATAAAACAGCAGTATAGCTGCAGTTCTTAATTTCCGAACGAAATTTTCAGCTTTGAGAGTACTGTGTGTTTTATTGTGGGAGTTGAGCACGCATCGGCACGAATTGGGCCAGCTCGCACCGGGGAAGTACCACACCCCCACAGAAAACCGGCGTGAAATAGTGGCATGCCACTGTGTTTCGTACGATGAGTGGGGGAGCCGGAGGCCCGTTTCCTTTTCCTCACCCGTCCCAGTCCATTCCTTCTTTACAGTCGTTAATCCTTTCCTTTTCCCTTACCCCACAAAAGCGGGCAGCGCATTCACAGAGGTACTACCTTTGCGAATGTTTATGGGCGGTGGTGATCGCTTACCATCAGGCGAACCACCAGCTCAGCTGCCCGCTATGACATAAAAAAAAAAATCTGTACAGTGGATATAGTGTATATATTGGAAACACAGATTGAGAACTAATAACTACGTAGATTAGAATTCGGATCAAACTGTAATTTTGCATTTACATATTCGTTTCACAAGACGCATATCAAATGCGTTATGTGACACGGTGTATTATATACGACAAAATATAAAAATAGGGACTGTACAGTTTGTAGATGTTTATATTAATTACTCTGTGGATCCATAATACATATAGTACATAGATATAGATCTTATCCTAGATCTATATACTGGCCCCATTAATTGCGTCGGGTGTTAAAAATGGTTTTTGACCAAAAATTTCATTGTCACCCTAAAAAATGGAATAAAACTGAGTTAGTGTACATTGAAACACAAAGCATTAAAAAAAACTCACGAACTGAGTTATTATAATAATTTACACAATTGTAATCTACGCGCGGGAATATTCAATCTTAAAGGTATTGTAACATCATAACATACATTAT
>NC_052120.1:4358436-4385354 GCF_012273895.1 Zerene cesonia | reverse complement strand
TGACAGATTCGAAATTCAAATGTAATATTTTTTTATAATTAAGTGTAACAGTATTTATGGCCAGACTAAGTATTGTTATCAAAACATCGCGGGAATCAACCAAACACTCAATCCAACTAAATTCTGTTTTATTGTTATCGTGCCCATTCATTCTAGTTTTACTATTAATACTATCCTACTATCTTACTTCCTGTCCTACTAATATTATAAATGCGGATGTTTGTAAGGATATGTGTGTGTGTTTGTTGCTCTTTCACGCAAAAACTACTGAACCGATTGCAATGAAATTTGGTATGTAGACAGCTAGACAACTGGAATAACATATAGGCAACTTCTTATGTAAACCATTGTTGCAAATTATTCGCATCAATGGTATAGGATAGAATAGGACAATTTCTAATTTAATGCACTAATATAATTTTTAAGCATATTGTTACTAACAAAATGAGTCTTCATAGTTGCTCGATTTTTTATTTAAAATAAATAAATAAAATAAAATTATCCCGATATTCCTACGGGATACTGACTTACGCGCATGAAATCGCGGGGCGCCGCTAGTATAGTACAAAAATAAAAAATTAACATATACTACTTATGTTGATTTGAAAACCAATGGTGTTAGTTACGAGTAGACCTCTCGCTATCACCGCTTTATCACAGGTTAGCTTCATCTCATAAGGAAATTGCAACCCTAAGCCCATGGAAATAAATGTAATTTTATTAAAACATATGTACTATGTTAGTAAGTACGGCGACAGATAACATGAAAATATAGTGTAACTTGTATTTTCGATTTCATACTTATGGCTCATGCCTAGTAAAGCCACAGAATAATAAGTACAAGTAGTATAACGTAATAATTAATTCTCTGTGCTAGTATAGTATAGTACAGTACAGATAACATAATACATAGTATTCTGTGGTATTACTGTCACATATCTGTGGTAATACTGTAACAGACAACAGTACAACAGTACTAGTATAGTATGTTATCTGTGATAGTATTTATACAGAAGAAAGACTATTTTGAATTTTGGTAATCTTTTTTTGTTTATGTTGTTCTGCAATTTACATTTTACGCAGAATTATATTACAAAGCACTAAGCAACAGTCGATCCACGTCTACTCTCCATAAGTAGATCATAGTTGACTGAAACGATGTCCATCCAACATTATAATCTCTCTTGGAATTTTCATAAGGAGAAGTTGAGACATGGATTTTCTTGCCTACAGCAAGTGAGTTGTGGGCAAATTGTTGGCAATTTGCATAGCATTCTGTAACATTTACTTACAATCATTTTTGAATTTTAGAAAGAAGAGTTTGTGGATATGACTTTAGCAGTAGAAGGACATCTTGTTAAAGTTCATAAAAATGTTGTATCTTTAGTTAGTCCATATTTAAAAGAACTGATATCATCAATACCTTGTGACCATCCTATAATATTCCTCACAGTAAGTATAATTTGACTCATAAAATTTTAATTGCAAATTACACTTTTAATTTGAAGTTACATTCTAAATTTTATTTTTAGGATATAAGTCATGAGGTTTTAGGCCTTATTGTTGAATACATTTATACCGGAGAAGTTGAAGTACCACTCAATATTTTACAACCATTTCTCAAAGCTGCCTCACAGTTGCTGCTATTAGGTCTAAATGAACTGTCATCTTTACAAGTAATGTATAAATAATACCTACATAACATTGAGTCAATAACTTATACTTCGTATTATTAAGTCTTAGGAAACTATTTTTCTATTTTGATATGAAAATGATTATAAAGAATTAATCATTTAAAACTGAATTGATTTAATTAATCTCTTTTAATATTATGTGCTAGAGATATTTGATTATTGGTTGATACTTGGCTGACTCAGAAAAATAAATTAAGTAAGAGATATATTTGAATGCTTTTTCACATATTAAATTTAATTTGAAGTTTTCATGTCATGAATCCACAGCTTCTCTAAGCTTTATTAAAAGACTAGCGGTCTGCCCTGAGAGTGAATAGTTTTTGAGACAATAGACACTATAATGCCATTTTCACTCTGCTCTATAACTTTATTAGAGCAATACCTGCTATTTAATTTATTTTAGGTATCGGTGCCACAAACTATGGGAAGCAATAATAATGTTGAACCATCTCTTGATCTGCCTGAAGTTGTGTATGTTTACTTAAGTTCTTAATAAGTTTAATTAAGATATATGGATACTATTAACATCCCACTAATCATACTAATACTATAAATGCGAAAGTTTGTTTATGATGTGTGTGTGTTTGTTACTCTTTACGCAAAAACTACTGAAGCAATTACAATGAAATTTGGTATGTAGACAGCTGGACAACTGGAATAACATATAGGCAACTTTTTAATATACCGATAATCCTACGGGACACGGACTTATGCGGATGAAACTGCGGGGCGCAGCTAGTAGTGTCTAAGGCTGAAGAATAAGTCCTATATATTTATTAATATTTCATTATTTTTAGCCCTACCACTTTTCCTGATATGTCTAAAAATATTAATTTAAACGAAATTCAGTCCAGTAAGGACTCTTCAACAGACATAATACAAAAAAATTTATATAATGTTATTTTAAATGAAGTGGATATCCCAGAAATCCCGATAAACATTGACAGAAATTTGAATTTGGCTAATAATCTTAATGTTAATGATCCAACTGCTGATAAAGATAATGAAACTCCTAATATTATGGCAAATATTACAGTTAGTACTGGTAGGTATTTCCTTTTTTTTGTTTATAATTCAAACATCAATAATGCTCTAAATCACTAGATGCTATATAACAAAGGACTGCTGCATCTAAACATCAAACTACTGCACCAATTCTAATGCTGTTGTCATCAATAGACAATGTGGTTCTAGAAAAAAAAAATTAAGATATAAATCGCTAGTTTTGACATATAATATGAATTCATTTCAATTTAATATTTCCAAGATTTGCAGTAGGAATTCATGTTATATTGCAGTTCGCAGATTAGGTTAATAATCTTCTAATATTTTATAATATGTTTATGTACATTGAAATAACTATTACAGAATTAATTTATTATGGTTTTGAATATTGTATGTTCATAATAAATTTAAACACTTAAATACTTACAGACTAATTCTTTTCAGATTATAAACATCAACAATATTCAATATCTAATAGAGGTTCTTTGCAATTGATTTTAAATCGCTATATTTATCTCATGCATCATCAATCTCACAGAGGTTTTAAGCGACGATGGAGATGTACTGATTATAGGAGAAAACGATGCAAAGCTTTTGTTGATACAGAAGGAGATTTGATAACAAAAAGGTATAAGAGATAGTAGAAATAAGAAATATTAACAACTATCAGTAATATCTTATCTGTTATAACTTAAATATGTTTTGTTTAGCATTCAGTATTATAAATGCGAAACTCTGTCTCTTCTTCACGACTTAACCACTCACTCAATTTACATGAAACTTGTTATAAGATAGATGGTGAGAACTATGCGGTATTACCTTGGTCCGTCTATTTTTTTTGTCTTTGTGGGTGAAGCCGCGGAGGGAAATCCATTTCCTAATAAATTAAATGAAAGGAACCAGAATACAAATTTTTTAATATTCAATTTGATACCTTTCAAATGCTGTATAATTGAAAACATATCATTTTTTTACTTACAATTTTAGGCTTAATGTACATAACCACCCATTCCATGATGACAAAATTATGAAAAAAGTAAAATCTAATCTGATATATGCGTCAATAAAAAGCATAGAAGTCAAGAAGAAGGAACATAGCAATATAGATGCGGCAATGGAGGAATTTGAGAGAGACAGCTAGCAGATTATTTATATTTAATTAAATTACCTGCCTATATAATTTGTTTTTAATTCACAATTTCTTTTTTGTGTAATGTAAATGATCTGAATGCCTTGTATTCGAATTCCAAATTATTATTTGATTGTTTAATAATTCTATGCTAATAATTGTTACTATAAAAGAGAAAACATATTTCATAATTGTTTTAGACTAGTGCCGATGATAGCGGCTGTGCGGAGACGTAGGTATTTTCAGCGTTGAGATGATTATAACAACAATTTCTGAGTCTGTTTTTTTGATAATTTTTAATTTATGATACTCATTATGTCTCGAGTGTTTTTGTGATTTACCTACGACAAGTTAGTTTCAAATAATGATGTCGCGGTGTGTCATTTATTAATATATGATGGTCAGAATCAAGATTTGGCAAAAATGTTTTAATGTACCCTAATCACTTGATACATAGAAATTCCGAAGACCGTCTGGTCAAGCTAGCATATCATCGTGGTATAAACTTCCTACTATGATCACTTTATAAGTCAGTTAACCAGTTGAACTTGGTGAGTTTTTAAGATGTATGTACCTAAATAATTCTATTAACTACACAGTTCCGAAATACAATACAAAGTGGTAACACTGTCATATGTCAAAACTCATGATGTAAATGTCACTGTCAGCTACTTTATTGTTGAAAATTGTAGAAACTGGGAAAATAATATCACATTGACTGCAAAAGTTTGTTTTAAAATTATTGTGGTGGCTAACATAAGTCATTTCTATTAAAATAATATAGTTATTAGGAATTTTTTAAAATGGTTTTTTCACAATTTTCGCTCTCATGGGATTCGCATAAAGCAAATATTTGTGGGGGATTTTGTGCCTTACAGCAGGTAAACACGGTTTGTTTAGATGAAGAAGTTGTTGTGAAATAAACAAGTAAATTTTTAAGCACAATTTTTTAGAATGGAGAGTTTGTGGATATGACATTAGCGGCTGATGGTCATTTTGTTAAAGTTCACCAAGTATTAATGGCACTTTCGAGTCCATATTTAAAAGAGTTGATTACTTCAGCACCTTGTCCACATCCTGTGATATTTCTTAACGTAAGTTTATTGTAATTTTATTTTATCGTAAATTATATTATCAAATATAATAATAAGTTCAATATTATCAAACTGAGTTACCAAGTCTATTTATTTTTATGTGAGAGAGATATCTCAGTCCATTACATTTTTTCCATTATAAATCCATAAACATGGTCAACACATTTAGGGATACCCTACCAAATGACATTAGGTAGCTTCAAGCGAATCACCAGCTCATTTACTACATTTACTAAATGTAATAAGAAATATGAAATGTGTAGTCCTATATTTTTTTTGTTATTTTCCTGCTATTAGTATCATTGTTAATCAAAATTTTTAAGTTTTATTCTTAATTTTCAGAATGTTTCTCAATCTACACTTACACTTTTGTTAGAATATATCTATACTGGAGAAGTTATGGTTCCACCTGGAAATTTGACCTCATTTATGGAAGCTGCTAAATCGTTACATATAAGAGGCCTTGAATCAGTTGTAAGTATTGGTTTAATTAAATTAAATGTTAGATATTTTGAAAGAATAGAAAAAATTTGATCACGAGGCAGGATTCGAACCTGCGTTTCTTGCCTAACCGTAGCAACGCCTAGCCTCTCGGCCACCCGTGATCCTGCCACAGTAATCGAATTTCTTCTACTCTTTCGGTTTCATGTGCCTAAGGGGCACCCCACGCCATCTATTGAGATGATTAAGAACCATCACAACCAATACGAAACATTATTTCAATGATTACAATATTGTATCGATGGAACGCGGCCTTTGTTAAATTTAATTTTTAGTTTTATAGCATTGAAATGCTTTATAAATTAGAAATTTTGAAAGAATAGAAAAAAAAATATTAAAATATAAAAAATCGATACAATTTACTGTGGCAGGATCACGGGTGGCCGAGAGGCTAGGCGTTGCTACGGTTAGGCAAGATACGCAGGTTCGAATCCTGCCTCGTGATCAAATTTTTTCTATTCTTTCAAAATTTCTAATTTATAAAGCATTTCAATGCTATAAAACTAAAAATTAAATTAAATGTGTTGAGTGTTACATGGGATTGATTCATATGAATGAATAGATAAACAGTTAAATAGTTTTTGTCAATACTATATGTATATAATTATAACTGAGTAATTGGAAATGTGTGTTGTTATTTTTTTTTCCAACCATTTATGACATTAATATAAGTAGTTTTGCGATATAATTATTTAGATGTCGAAGTAAAAAAATGCTTGTTATATTAATTAAAGTTTAATTTTTGTAAAATTGATGAATATAATGATAATTGTCATCTTAATTGTGAAGATAACAAATGTTTTCAGCAAAGTGATACAAGACCAACACATAATAAAACAGTATTAACACAAAAGGACACAGAAGATGAAGACATTTCTACCAACAGGAAGAGAAAATGTAGCGAAGTTATAGAGCAAGTATGTGTTAAATGTCATCAGTTAAAAGTTTAAAAATTTTTTTTGAAAACATCCCATTCCCTTATGGAGCACAGACCAAATTCATAAAAAAATAATGAAGTATCTGTTCATTAGTTTTGCAGTAACAAGGTATAAGTACAGAAATTTAATAAATACAATAAAAACCTACAATTTGAACTTACTAATTTAATGTTTTAATAAATAATATTGTTTTTCTACTTCAAATCTGGCCTTGGATAGAAGGTATTTTTACATTTGTTGTTGCATGTTTGGTTTTGTTTATATTTATTGATTTGGATTAGCATTATAGTCTAAATCCTATAACTAGCTCTAAATGCAGCCAGCAGAAGATTTAAGCCTGGTCTGATGGTGATTATGATTATGATAAGTGATTTTATATTGTTGTTTTAAAGTTTTAGCATAGTATTTATGTATTTGTGAGCTTAAAGGGAAATCTATCAGCAATATAGAGGATTGGTCGCAAACCATAGCTAACAAATGATATTTATTCAATCTTGGTAAGCATCCAGAGGTCTAAGGTGTAAGCAATTAGTTAAATTTGTGCAGCATATAAAAAAATACAAAATTAATGATTCCGTAGTGTCCCTTCACAGTTTGAGTCTGTTTTAGTAGGATACACCCATAAGTCGATTCGCACCTGCCGAGCAGCCTGCTCGAGCGAGCCGCGGCATCGCTCGACTCGCTCGACTCCTGTGGTGGTTATTATAGTTAATCTAACACTAACCTCACTATACCTTTTCTGTACACCAAAAACTTCATAGGTAGTATCGTACAATGTGTTTTCGCTAGTTGTTCTTTCGCCCACTTTTAACGCATATTACCATCTTAAAAAAAAAAATTCCGATGAATGATTTTGTTAACCATATTTTAATTATGTATACCGATCGATAAAATCGCTTAGATATATTTTCTTTGTTGACCAATCGTCAAATCTTGTCGATCAAGCAAACTTATAATATTCTTGTTGGTTGTCTATGATTAAATTGTAGAACATTATTAACATTACTTGTGAAATGAGGATGGCTGACTGATTTTTTTCTATAACAAAAAAAAAAACGTGGTATCCTAGCCAATTAAATGAAATACAGCTTTTTGTAGTAAATCAAATCTTATTATCTATTACCATTTTATTACTTCACTTAAACATCAGTATTTCTTTACTTTCAGGATAAAACGTAACAATTCTATTGTTGACTACTGGCCATGAGCAAAGTTTGTTATTATTTAATATACCTATTATATTCATTACTTTATACGTGTTTGTATAAGCATTTGCATGCGTTTATATTAATCTGCAGGCGGCAGACCTAGCATACGCAACACGAAATATCTCACGCAAGAATATATAAGTGCCTATATATAAATATCGTCACAATTTTTATTTTTATTTGCGAGACGACGAGATCACTTAAATTCTTCAAAACTCGATAGAATTTTGCTGCCAAACTAGGTTTTGTAGACAAAATTATGTCGTTTGTTTGAAAAATGCCATATCTTCTTTTGACCTGAAACGTTGAGCAGTATTTGTCGCTTATGTTAGGGACAATAGCCATAAACGATCAAAAATGGAAAAAAATTGGTCGAGAAAAAGTTGTCGTGACGCACATGCTGGGCTGGCTGTTTACCTTTTTCTCCGGTTGGCTAAGAGAAGAAGAACAGATCACTATTACTGACAAGGCCGCCTAATAAACTATATTGTCTTTTATGTATATATTAGTAATATCGTTTCTCTGTGTGTAGTTGTTGTTAATATTAAACACATGACATGACATGACAATATTAATGGTTCTATATATTTATATCTGTTCAGGCTTTAAGTTTACCAACTACGGCAAGAAAAATATCTATCAAACCCAGTGCTGCTACTCCTATCGTGTAAGTTACTGTTTATAGTTCAACATTTTTAATTTATTGATTCATTTTATAAGAGAGATTATAGTGAATGTTATACCGATTTTTTGTTACGTTATTGAAAACCACATTAAATTTTGGACCGGGATAACCGAGGTATCTGGAGGATCTACTGCAATGATTCTCAAACTTTTTTTTGTTGCGTCACATATTTAACGATTTCAAAATTGGGCGGCACAAAAAGAAAAAGATAAAAATTATTTACTTACTACGACACACTGCATAAATAGTTTATGACAAAAATTTTAAATATACGAAATATGCTGCCTGCTGCTGCTTAGGGGTTAAACTTTATGCGAAGAAATACAGACACAGTGTGTGTGTGCAGAAAGTCAGCACATAAGCTCGGGATTCCCGTTGAGATGTGTACACAGCGCACGCGTTCAATCACAGAAGCATTTAGTAGAGTGCGATAAAATAAAAAAAAACTTATTTGGAAAACCGTATAAAAGCGAAAACGTATGAAAACAAGAAATTACGTGTAATCGGGGGATAAGTGTACTGCAAAGTTAATAACTTTACAAATTAATAAATTGAGGCTACATGCAAATAAATTAATATTAAACCGAATCACATACATTTGCCAATTTTAACGAAAGAAAAAGTTCAGTATCTACTATGCAACACCTTGTGAGTCCCAACTATCACTAAAACGACACGTTTTGTACGCAGAAATGACAAGTGTGCGCCGACTTGAGACATATTCTATAATAAATATAAAATAATCAAATAATAAAATAATTAATATTTTTATTCATATTAATTTTTTTTTAATGATGTAGTTTAATAATATTAACATTATTATATATTTACAAAATTTGGCGGCACACAAAAGTGCCGCGGCACAGTGGTTGAGAATCACTGATCTATTGCGTTATTTAATTTGACGTACGTAATAATATACATAACTTGTACTTCATAGTATAACATCGGATCTGACTTTTGTTAAATTATTACCTATTCTGTTGTAAGAAATATATAAAGGGTCCATAGGCACTACTCTATTCTCTGAAAAATTTGATAGACAGGACACCTCTCTGCAAAACTATTATCGGATTACCGGAGATTCACTGTACACATATTTTTAACAGAAAAAAGACCGCCAGTACTGATATTGAAAGGGACAATGACAATGAGTATTCCATGGATTTTGATACTAATGATTCAGATAACCTCGATGTATCACAAGATGCTGACAAAGCCACAGATAATGCAGGTAAAGATATGACTTTAAACATTTTTTTGTCCTATTAATATTTTCAGAAATATAATTGTTAATTGGGAAGAATTATGATATACCAGCTGCACCCCGCGGGTAAAGATATTCTCTTATAAAGAGAACCTTTTGTTTGTTTTTTTCAAACTCAAACATTTATTTATTCAGTTGAACTTCTAAAAGCAATTTTAATCGTCACATAGATTTGTCATTTACTACCAAACAATTTAATATCGAAAACTACTTTATCGATTTTAAAAATCTTATTAGCTCCCGTAAAAAACTTCATATATTATAGTGGCTATTTACGAAATAAATGTTATTTTTTTATTAGTTAATGCTATGTTTTCTACTTATTTATTTATTTTATATTATGTTTTCAGTGAAATCGACAAATCTCCAATTCACGGTATCCATACGAGGTTCTCTGCAAGTGATATTGAATCGTTTTATGTACAATCTTCAGTCGACACAGAGCACGGGAATTAAACGCTGGCGATGTATCGACTATCGTAACCATCGGTGTATGGCATTCCTCATTACTAAGGGCAATGTTGTTTTGAATAGGTAAGCTTTAATGGAGTACATGCTTACTAGCTTGCGATAGCATGCTTTTATTTAGTAAAGGATTGTAAGGTTTCAATGAGCAACAATGGTAAGGAACTCCGACTTCTATCGAAAAGTCTAGGGTGAGTTGCATTTCAGGAGAGCATGCACGAAATACATAATATATAGATCTTTCAATTTATTTACACATTATCCACACCATTTCTGCTTGAAACGGTGAAGGATAATACGTGAAGAAACCGATGTATCCAAGTATAAAATTTCGATGACATGGGACATCTGCCAATCAGCACTTGGTCAGTGTGGTATATTATGACCTAATTTGTTATTGGCGCCCCGTGGCCATGAAATAAGACCAAATATGGGCTCATAATGATGAAGTTAGATTGACTGTCACTCCTAATATGTTATCAAATGTATTTAATATTTTATCATATAAAATGTATTTTAAACCGACTTCAAAAAGGAGAAGGTTTATCAATTCGACTGTATTTTTTGTGTTTGTTACTTCATAACTCTTTACTAGGTTAACCGCTTTTTATGATAGCCACAAGCTTTAAAATAAAAAAGTTTTTAAAATAAAAAAGTTTTGTTTCAAAGCTGGTGCCTGCCAGGTGTTCACCATTCAATTTTTTCTAGTTCTGCCTATTTGAAGGCTGTTTAGTATTTAATTATTGGACTAATATATTCGCTTGGTCGCCTGCCATTTCAATGTTTCCATTGAATGTTCAAATATTATGTAACAGCTAGGTTGCCAAACACCCTTTTACTTGGTTGTTGTTTTTACAAATTATTTATTTGCAGAGGTAATCCCCACTGTCATTCCTTCCACGACAAAAAAATACTGGCGAAAATCGAAAAGAACGGCGTGTATTCAGCTCTCTATGAATTAGAAGCTCATCAAGAGAAGGAAAAAGAAAAACAGAGGGAAGATCAGTCGAATATCTCGAATGTGGAATATATACCTGCGAGTGTTAGCCAGTTACCCGACTTGTCGGATAATTCTAAATCAAACAATTAATTTGTTATAAGATTTTATAATAAACATTTACTTTAAAATTTTAAGCTTTTTATTTTTGTCAACTTAATGCGCTTTATATAGTATAGTGGGTGACTTGGTAGACCAAGATTCTAGGGCTAGGTATTTGTATGGACTGTTATACTTTTGTACCACTCTTCTTTCTACTTTTCTGTATAAAAAATTCTAATAACAACTTGCAAACGTCCATTGACAAATCTTAGTCCACATCAGTCTTGAAGTTTCGTGAAATTAGAAGTACCTATTCCAAAAAATAAAAAAATATATTTCGGATTTAATATTATAAAGTAACGTACCTAGTAATATCTAGTAGGACTTAAGGAATAAGTAAATATAAATAAAGCTGATAATATAATTTCTATTTAGTAGGTATCTATGTATTAGGCACCGCTAGCTGTTTCACCTAATCAAACATAGCTTTCAACTATCAGCAGTACTAAATTATACAATGTGTGAACAAAATGAATAGACAACTAATTACGTCTTTGCTAATAGCGTAGAATGATAAGTTTCGCGTAGAGCGCGGCTGGTGTGAGACGTATACATTTTTATATAAAGTTTACATAATGAAAGTTAAAATGTTTAACATAAAAACATTTATTCTCGTGGTATATGTACATTCAATTTTTTGTAAGTCTCTCTCCAGTCAGAATAAGTCAAATTTACAAGACGACTATGAAAAGGACCCAGCTGTGAATAGATTACGAGAATACATTCGTATCGATACCAGCAAAAGTAAAAATTATGGTTAGTATGTCATCAAATTATTACTAGAAACGACATGATTGACTTAATGAAATTCAATTTTTTTTTCTAACTACCTACTGTTTACATTGACATTAAATTAAGTTTTTGAAATAAATATTCTTATTTTTTTTAATATTATCGTTTTTTTAACATATCGCACAATTCTGAAACTGAATTAATTGAATATTCATGATCGTTTAAATGATATCTAATTAAAACAAAGTGTATACTACTAACTGATATCTGTCATTTGCCCTTGGCCATCTACCATTTTTAACACGCTTTTTTGTTAATATTATGCGACCGTACTGGTATAGTATAATCATGGAACAGTATGGTAACTTAGTAGTAGGGTAAAAAATTATTTAGTTATTAAGATTGTAATGGATTTTTATCGCATTATATAAATAATACATACACTTTACATATGTTACCCGACGACCACAAAATCAGCATAAAGACGAAGCACTTACTACTGACAGTGCTGCCATGAGATGTTTTATCTATGAGCATGTTTGTGTGAGTGAGCCAAGCCTATCGAAGTTTTTAGGAAGTATCTGTACTGTGATATATTTATACTGTGGTACAGGAAAGTGAACATGGGGAGGTACTACCATTAGGTCGTTGCCCTTAAAATATATTATATGTTTTTTACAAGAAATTATGATATTCAGAAGAACAATATTTGATGAATTTATTTATTTCGGAGTGTCCTATTTTGCAATTGTTAATTAAAATATCATCTTCATGCATTAGCTCCTCTAAATAAGATGAATTCGACCTACTTGTGTTTAAAATATAATATAAACGTCCCTAAGATGCCATAAGCTATTCATAAAAAAATAGATAATTAGATAAAGATCAATGTAAACATGTTTAATCATCTTAAAAAAGTAGGTTAATGGCACGCCATTACTGTTAATATTTACTTACATTACGCATAGTTACATTTCTAAACACTAAAATCTTTTCCTGAATGTGGAGCTAATTTGATAGTCACAGTTAAAGGAAAAAAAACAAAACGTGGACCGATTTCAATTTTTTTTTCACCATTAGAAAATAGAAAGCTGCATCTTTACTGAGCGACATAGGCTATATAGGTACTATATACCACGGCGAATTCGCATTTCGCATTTATAATATTAGTAGTATTTCACAAACTAAGAAGTTTATCTATGATGTGTGCAAAAAAAAGGTTTTAATTTTAAGTTTCATGTTTAACTAACGGTCCACTTGATTTTCCCCAATAAGGCTTAATTTTTCACATATTTATAAAAAAAATGGTTTTCGTTAAGCCTAATAAAATATTTTTTAAATGCATTACCAGCCGTGGTATAGCCTGCAATAAGCGGCATTGGCACCCTATTATGAAATCGTCATTTTCAATTGCGATACTTGATCGCGATTAAACTCGTGTATTATTTTTAGAGTAGTTAATTTCTTAATAATGCCATCTCTATGATCTCAACATAACAGCTTTGAACCACGGGTAAAAGGCACTTTATATTACCCCTGGACCCACAGGTCATATCATAAATATAATTATTTTTACAGAGCTAGTCGTAGAGTTTTGGAAAAGATTGGCTTCAGAAATTGGATTACCAATAGCTATTTATAGACCAGCAAGTTTTCCAGTGTGTATTATGACCTGGGTTGGGAAGCGACCGGATTTGCCCAGTATATTGTTAAACACTCATTCTGATGTCGTTGATGCTTACGAAGTAAGTACAATCATTGCTTTATGATAGATATATAACAATGATTTACTCGGATGTATTAGGAAAGAATAGGTACTCTATGTGTTCAAGAAGTGAGATGACTTTCCAAGTCTTGTCGAACATGTATATTCAATTATCAAGTTTTTATTGGTCCCGCTTACGAAAATGATATGTACTCAGTTTCAAGTACCTACATAAGTAGATCTAATTACTCTATTACTGTATTTTAGTTGTTAAAATGGATACTTATAATTATATTTTTGAGTACTTGTGCACATTGATCTGGTGAGTCTTCTCTTAGTAAAAAAATGTTTACAAGTGGTAAAAACAAGATGGTGTAGAAGATGCCACCAAGGAACCTTGTTCTGAATACTCCAGCACATAAACAACAGAAGATATCGTCGAAGCTATTAAGAAAATTGTTTAAAATCGTCGAATAACCATGGTTCGTTCGTTCTATAGCACTAGTCATTCATCATTGCTCGACGATATGAGCCACCATTTTCACCGGACTAGGCTCCCTGCGATTTTTTTCTATACCCGAAACTTAAAAAACCTATAGGAATGTGCGAGGACAGAGATTTGCAAAAATTGATAAAATAAAAACTACATCGCTGGAGGAGCTCAAACCTATACAAACAGGGGTTTTGAGAAGGGCTTTAAAGTTAGAAATAGTCGTTGGCACAAGCCTATTATATCTGAGGGATATTATATTGTATACACTTACCTACGTTTGTTACATATAAGAAATATTATAAAAAATAACGTTTTCAGGACCTGTGGAGCTATCCTCCATTTGAAGCAGTTATTGTAGATGGAAATTTGTATGGACGAGGCGCACAAGATACAAAAAGTCTTGCAATTCAACACTACGAGGCGATTCGCAGACTTAAGTTGAATAACATTACCCTGGATAGAACTATTCATATATCGATACTGCCAGGTAAAAACTAACTTCACATAATTTTTTCTAACATAAATAATAATCACTGTTGTTTACTATGTATCTTCTATTTTCAATACCTACTAGCATTTAATTTTTAATTTTTTTTTAATGTTCTAATCTCATGAATTTCTGGACCGATTTTAAAAATCCTTTCGCCGTTGAATATGTACGTAATATTGTGTGCTAATTAATTAAATATGTTCATATATGTTAAACAATTTCAGATGAAGAAATCGGAGGGAATCGTGGAATAAAAGAATTTGTAAAAACAGATTTCTTTAAGAGATTAAACGTTGGCTTTGCATTAGATGAAGGACTGACAAGTCCAGACAATTTGTTCTTTTCTACATATCAAGACAGAAGACCATGGCGTTAGTAGTGTTTAGTATCGCATAGTACCTACAAAACTTTTTTTATACTTCGTAGTTTGTTTTTCTACTATCTTAATTCTAAAAATCTAAATATCGTTTTGACGATAGTTATGACACATTATACCTACAACTAAATAATTTATTTTAACAAAAAACTGAAATAATCGATCCAAACATAGTAAAAGTAGTTACGTAAACATTTCAGAAATCAATATGACTATATATGGCCAAGGAGGACATGGTTCACAAGTTAAACAGAACAACGTCATCGAAAAGGTACCAACCAACTCCTAATACATATCTATCTTTCGGATTAAAAACAAAATATTTCATAATATTTTCTTTATGTAGCTTCAGGGTCTATTAAATTCTGTGATGACGTTTCGAAGTGAACAACAACGAATTACGAATAGTACTCCTTTCGATTGGGGAGCATCAACTTCGATAAATGTTAACATTATTAAGGTGAGATATTTTAACAATGACTGAAGTGAACACGTTTGTAGTAAATAAAATAATGCAATATCTATGTGTGATAACATGAATGCATATGATTTATAATGTTTTAAGTATAAAATATATATTTGTACAATAACTATTTAATTATTTGTTCCAACTAACACAACTGTGATATCTAATTACAGACCGGCATCGCAACTAATATAATTCCTAATGTAATGACTGTTGTAATTGATATGAGATTGGCCACCGACGCAAATGTGACTGATATTGACGATATGGTAAAATACTTCCACTCTATATTTTAATTATCGTATACTTACGAAGAAATTGTTTTATTAATTTTAAGCACAATTATTATTTATTATTCCTACAAAGAAAAATTAGCATTTTATATAACCGTTCTTAAGTAATATTTATAGTTTTGTTTTATGTACTTATTTTATCTCTATGTATGTATAACGTGAATGATATTATAACACCCAAACCATCTACTACTACACATACTAATAATATAGTTCGTTACTAAGTACAATGTTATGAGTCAAGTATAAAACATATTATGTTAACAGTATCATAAATATATATAATAAAAAATATGTAACAAAAATAGCCCCTCTCTGACACTACCCTCTTAATAATATAATAATACGTATCGATATTATGATTTGTTTTTACTTACTTATCAAACTATGGGAATATAAATATTGATGTGTGTGTGGTTTTATTTTGTGCAAATAAGGTCAATTCTTGGCGAGAGGCAGCAGGACCGCTGACCAAAATTGAATATATTCGTCGTGACGAAGTGTCGCCTGCGACTGCAGTGGACGACTCTAACCCGTATTGGCTCGCAATTCAGGATGCTGCTATGGAATTGTAACGTATCAATTATCCTGTTATAATCTACGTTAAACATTTGTTTAATTAACCTGATTTCGTTTATACGCGCTTTTGTATCGTCATCATACAGAAATAAATTTATAACTCAGCTTGGGAAAGCAGGGTTTTGTACAGAGAAGAGCCGGCAAGAAAACTGTTGTGGCTCTTTTAAAAAAATCAAACTTGCCTTAAAGGTACAAATCCGAATTTGAGTGAAATAAATACAAAAAATGCATAAATGCATACTTAAAACATTAATTTTTTAAAATGGCTGGATTTAATCACACATCAAAACTTTAACAGAATATAATTTAAGTAATAAATATGAATTGTTTGTTTTGTTAATAAGTTCCCGCTTTTAAGAAACAATGGATCGATGACGGGAATTAAGATTTGGACTGGGATGGTTGAGGAAGACGAAACTTAACTCCGTGTTCTCTACTCGTAATACGAACCACAATCAGACCTACACAAATTAATGCCGAAAATATACAAACGTACAATACTATTTTTGTTTCAGAAATATAAAAATTCAGCCTGTCGTCTGTCCAGCGACTTCAGATATGCTAGTTTTGCGGAAACTTGGCATTCCTGCTCTTGGCTTTGCCCCGAATGTTAACATGGCCGTGCGTATGCATAACAACGACGAATACATGCCAATCGAAACATTCTTAAATGGTATTAGTATAATTACAACAATTGTACACAAATTAGGCAATGTAGCTGCTGTGTAAAGATAGCTTTTCTACTTTAAGAGTTAAGGTTCAAATTGTTGTAAATATACGGTCAGATTTGGGAATGTAACATTAAAAATATTCAATGTTATTTATAACTTTAAGAATAAATTCATACTAATTAAACTCTTTTACTGATCTGTAAACTTATGAAAATATGTTCGAATTACGTATAATTTTAAAAGTGATATGTAACCGCAAAATAAATGATGAGTTAATTCGAGCGGACAATGGAAAGTTATTTACTTTTCGTTGATTTAAATCGTTAAATCAACATCCAGCACTTCGCTGTAATGGATGCCCCTCCTTCGCGTACGTGCCGCAACATTTTTAAAAGGACTTTTTCGCGAGCCGCCGCTCTGTGTTTGCCAAGCGTCGTTGGATTTGAGAATAGTCACGCTTTTAGCGAACAAATGAATTCTGTGGAACAATTGGGATTCACTGAGTAAACTGTTTAGCATTCAATTGAGGAAAAAATACGCACGACAGATACCTATATACAGGGGTTGATAAGACGTTTAGAGATTAAGTAAAAAAATATTTTAATTCTGTGTCTACGTGAACGTCTCTATTATTTATTTGATTTTGATTTGTTATAATTTGGTGTAAACAGCTAGGGGCGGAGCAGGCGTTAATTGAAATAAATTGTCACAGTGGAACGTCGGCGGGACATAAATCAGAGTGCCGCGGGCTATCAGCTAAGTGCTCGCTACGAGTGAGCGCTGCGACGTACCAAATTATAGATGTGTACATTTTTTTAATAAAATTCTGTAATTCCAACGAAATAACCTTTATAAATTATATTTACTATAATAATGTTAGATCGAATCACTCATCACTTAATTAGTTTATCAACCCTGAGAGGCATCAGCCTATTTAAGTCGAAATGTGGATAAATGTACCTAGAGCCCTTGAGAAGTAAAAACGTGAAAATATTAAATTATATTAATATTACATAATTACAGAATAATCTTAGCAATTCACAAAGTAATTAATCATTTATTCAGCCTTGATGAAGCGCGTTGATGTATTGGAAACTGTATTGGTATTCTACGGACAAGTCCATATAAAGGTATAGCACATCTATCACTGAAATAGATCTATGTAGGGAGATGACGCACCAAGAGACACCGCGAGACGAATTAATTCAGCCAAACGCGGTGAGCGGGCGCGATTTTTGTCCGAAGTGCTCATTTGTCACCAGTGCAGGTGTGGAGCGTCACACCGGAGACTGGAGGAAGGGTCGCCTCTACTAGCCCAATCTTTTTATGTCATGGATATGGCACATGGGAAAATTAATTATTTTTATGCGATTTAAAAGTTGATTTCAACTACAATCATTGCAAATATAATGATTTTCCTCCATGGACTTTAGAATTTAAAGTTTTATTGTTAAAAAAATAAATAATAAGAAGCCACATATTAAATACCTGTAATTCAATAGCGAGCCTACATTTTATGATAATACATGCTTTAACCATTTTTGAATAAGTAGCATGTATCATATTACGCACCAACTTTCATATTTATATTACTAGGATTTAAACAATTAGATCGTTTTAAATATTTTGGTATGATATTTTGTCGTTAAGGTTAAATTATTACCTTCTCCAATAATTTCTTACGCTAAATCACCTCTCTAATGATGCAAAAGTAAGACGGTTGCGAATGTAAGGCGCACGATACTGGATGAGTTGTACTTTTGAATATGACAACATATTCAGTTGTACCTCCTTTGAAATAATTTTCACGTAAAAGGGCCATATTCCCTCTATTTTCTTACACCGCTTGAAGGCGAGGTAAGGTTTTAATTTAAGATTGTAATAAAAGGTTTGGTTTACCTATTTATAATGCGTTTAAATCCTACTAATATTATAAATGCGAAAGTTTGTAAGTCTTTCACGCAAAAACTATTCAATCGATTGCAATGAAAATTGTTACGTAGACAGCTGGACATCTGTAATAACATATAGACAACTTTTTATCCCGATGATCTTACGGGATACGGACTTACGCGGGTGAAACCGCGGGGCGCAGCTAGTTATATCTATAGATGTAACTAAGATAAACTGTTATTTGAGTTTTTGACCGAATTTAAAATAATTAAGTAAATTATATTCGAATAACAAGTTGATCGATGGACATATTTGTTGAATGTTACTTACTCTATCCTGGCATCATTTAATCCATATAAGTAATATATAAACTAGTTGACGGCTGACCCACGTCACTTCATCTATTCTAAAACGAAATATTGATCCCATTTTTGCAATATTTTTATTGATACTTCGCTGCTATGGGTCTCTACCCAATGAGAGAGGGAGGGAGGCATATCTTCTTAAGGCATACAGTACACATTGTGTTCTCTTCGAATAGTATCGTTCACATGTCGCTTCCTTTTTCCTTCATATGCATTCTGACATCATGCCTTTCTTTATATATCTATCAATTTAAAAAGCCGGCAAATAAGTTGCCGGCCGTAGGTACCTGCCCCTGCAGATGATCATGGGCGATGGCTTATAAGCTAAAACTAAAAAGTTGCCTATAAGTTAAAATTCAATTGTCTTTCTCTAAAATAAAATAAAAAAACTATATCTCGTGGATTCTATCGAGTATAAACTTTGGTTTTTTCAATTGTTAAACTATAGTTTAAGTTTATAAACTTAAAGATAATAGCCACGGAATTGTCATATATTTATTCAATATCGCCTCCTAAAAGTCCTCTAAAGATATAGTGGTATAAAGAGTGAATTTAAATAAAATACAAGTGCAGTAGTTAAGAATCAAATATGTAGATTCAACAAGAACCGACTCATCATCATCATCATCATCAGCCCTTATATGTTCCCACTGCTGGGACACAGGCCTCCTATGAGGGTTCAGGCCATAATCCACCACGCTGGCCAAGTGCGGGTTGGCAGATGTCACATGTCGTCGAACTTTTGATTCTGGGACATGCCGGTTTCCTCACGATGTTTTCCTTCACCGTTTGAAGCAGTGGTGATGTTATCTACATGCGCAGATAAATTGAAAAATCAATTTATTTCCTGCACGCTCGCCCGGTCTCGAACCCCGACTTATCGATTTTGAAGTCTGAGGTTCTCACCACTGAGCCACCACTGCTTTTTTTTACCGACGACGACGAAGAACCGACTAAATGGTTGGTATCTAGGTAAATATTCTTTTATTAATATTTTTTTTAATAAAAGAGTGTAAGATAACCTGCACCGAAACTAGAATTACAAAACAAAAGTAGCAGATCAAGGAACTTATTAAACACTCATCATCGCTGGACAAATAGAGCTTAACTGGGTGTCGGCCGACAATAGTCCAGTCACGCGCACATTATTTGATGTGTTCAAGTGCTTATCACTGACTAGGGCTGCCTACGTTTGGTTTTACTTGCTCAAAAAAACGAAGGACATAATGATATGAATAAATATCATGGCTTTAACTATTTATTACTGGCTGAAAATAGTATTCAAACTAATTTTGTATTTTACAACAGACACCTACTAAGTTTTACATAATTAACCTACTATGCTATTCTAGATTATATGAAAATACCTATTAAATAAAACAGCACAGCTGAGTTTAGATTAAACGGCTGTTGAAAACAACTTTATAATAATTAATAATTACATATTTTAATAAAATTATAAGGTTTTCGGAAAAAATCCTAAAAATTATCCAAACCAAAATTTGTATTACAAAACGCCATTAGCATCCCTAGCGTAGGATGTCGACGACCGCCCTCGTCACCCTCGCGCCCTCTATACCCGTGCATATGTTATTTTTTCCAAAAGAGAACAATCATAAACAATCACCCGTAACTGATTTAAAATTGCTTTAAAATTGAGTGTTGATTTAAAATATACAGAGTTTTCTTTTCATACTTTTCAATGGGTTGTGGGAATTTCACATGTACTTTAAATGTGAAATTCGCTGATGCCATTTTTTTTAAGTAATTTGAATAAGAAATCTCGTCATGTTTTTTTAAACGTAAAACTAATTAGATACTAGCTCCCCAGAGTATAAAAAATTATAAATGTAAATAAGTATCATTCCTCAGTGAGGAGACATTTGGTGACCACCTCATCAAGTGTGTGCCGCCCACGGCTTTGTTCAAATTCCTTTTTTTCACTCTGGAACACAACTTTATTAGTTAAATGATAAAATCTTCTTGAAAATCTAAAGTTTTTATAAGGGAAATTTAAGTTCTTAAAATAAATGAAGACAATAGTATCTACTATAATATATAATAGTAACATTTAAATAAACACAATATAAAACAACATATTTAAAAAATCTAAATATATAAATACAACATATTTAAAAAATCTAAGGTATTCCATCGCTTTTGAGATGCCAAGGTACCTCACGATCGATTTTTTTATTATTGAAATATCTTTCAAGATAGTGAGCTTAAATCTGCACTAATTAATAAACACAATTCGTTTAAAACAGATTTTTAGAATTATAGATGTGCATTTAGAATTATAGATGTGCATTCAGTATTTACTATGGAAAATATAATTTAAATATACAGCACGGAGTGCCTATATAATTGTCATTATTATAGACTGGTTGAGCTTTTGTGTAAGTTGTTTTTCAAAGACCGGGTGCCGCGGTCACGTGCCACGCATTAGTAGTTATTTAGTGAGATTTAACGTTGCCGATTATTATTTAAATCGTAGAAAAACACTTCTTTTATGATAAGGGAATAAAACAATTAAATGCACTAGTCAATGTTCGATGTGATTGAATATTTTAACAGACACCACATACATAAAATTCATTACTATGCTATGTAGAGTCTGAAAACATATTTGTAAAAGTTGTCAGCGGATTTTATTTACAGCAAATATATAAGAAAAAATTAAGTAGTCGATGTGCAAAAAAATTAATTCGGTTCGCTTGTTCAAAATATAAAATATGGAATATGTAGCTACGAGATTCATAAAAAATCATATTCATATCATATATGTGTATTATGCAAGTAATATATATTTCTTGTAGTAGACGGGTTGGTAACATAGCATTCTACCTACTTAATGCCACACTATCATAATAATGATCGTTTACTACACCGTCACAGTCCTGTCCTTAGTTCCTCTCATCAATTCCTTCTAAATCCCTTGTCGTTTAAAGAGGACAATTCATGGGCGGTGGTAGCGCTTACCATCAAGTGATCCACCAGCTATTTTGCAGACTGTGACATAAAAAGGAAGTGAATGAGTTTAAATCTTATATCTTGTATTCTCTCAATCTTATATTATCACTGTACACTGGGAATCCGCCCAAAACCACAATTCTATATGTATCTATAATTAATAGCATTAGGTACGTTGCATTACCATTGACCATTGCCTTTAATATAAACATCGTTAATCATGTCAATTTTAAAATTGCATCTAAAAGCAAACACACAAATCGTTTCTCCTATATTCTAATATGAAAAGATTTTTTAGAAATCCAATTCAATACGTAGTTAGAAGATTTGACATTAAGTTTGACAAAGGCAGGATAAAGCAAAGAGTAATGTGGCAATGTGAACCGGATCACTTATGCTCGATCGGGCAGCGGATACAAACACAAGCGTATTTTCTAAATGATCTTGCGGTAAGAAACTCCTTTAGAAAGTGTAATATGCCCTAAGTCTATGTCGCACGTGGCATTTTCGCTTCGTAGCTCGATTTCAATTCAAAAGCTCCGTGGACCGCCCCCTATATAAAAGGCAAGCACCGATTGGTCGCTCACGACGCCCAGCCAATTAGCTCCCTTTATCCCCTAGTTCTTACTTGACATTTTAATGTTTACAGTGGAAACGAAATTATATTTTTAAGTAAAATTTTTAAATGGAAAAGCTAGCTCGATCTCGATTTTACTATTTTAAAATGTCAAAATTATTCACAATATTTGTTTAGATAAAGATTAAAAAAGTTTATTTGTATTTGTATAAAAAAAATCCTAACTGAAAAACGCTGCTATGGAATAAATTTGATAATTATGAATACATATTTTTTAATAATAAAAAACGTAAAATCAATAAATAAATTTGTATACATACCACGGTCAAAATCGCCGTCACCGATACCCTGACAATGTAGCCTGTAGACCGAGCCACAAGATGGGATCACAGGTGTCTCGCTCGTGCTCGGGGTTATTGTTACTTGCTATCTCACTCGAGGGGTGGGCCCCGATGTAATCAGGGGATGATGTGACTCGCGATCTCCGCAGCGGCTTCAAAGATCACAATTATTGGAGCAGTCTGTCGAAAGCCGTGACTCGGTGGTGAAGTCGTATAGAAAGTCACCATAATTTTTTTTATCGAAACCAAATTAATACTTATGAATTATAAATCCAATTAGTCTTGAGTTTTACCGTCAAATAAATACTTCATATATTAATAGTGATCATCGTTAATTAGGTGTGTTATTATTTACACACTTCTTATAAAGCGCAGGTTTTAAATAAATAGAAGATATAAGTGGTGAGCTGTACTTAACAAGAGGTCACAAATTAAAAGTCGAGCTGTCGACGTTTTGGGAAAAACAACGGACGCCGGTCGCGGCCTTCCGTAGGATGGGAACAGGTCAGTAGATTTTGATTCAATTGTTTTTATTATGTGGTAATAAAATAAATCTGACAGATGTGTAAAAAATAAAAGTAACTTAAATTGATGTATTTACCTATTTATAAAGCATTCCTTATTGGACCTATTTATTTCTTTTGACATAAAAGTAAATAATTAAACATTATGACGAATTATTGTAAAAGTCCAACGCAATAAAATGCAGATTGCCATGTATGCAATTCACCTAAAATAAAAACTTATTACATAATACTTATGTAATAAGTTTTTAACAAAATTAGCCCTTGGAAATGATGTTACTTTCTTTACTATGTTTTAACAAATTTTATTAATTAATATGTATAATAGCAAGATTGATTTCCTCTCTAACTTTTAACTATACGAGTCAAGAATTGATCTCGATAAATTTCATAGTAATAGTTTATTTTGAGCTTGTTCTGAAAAATATTTTTATGATTATGTATTGTATATTCATATTATATATTGACTTGTAAAAGTCATTATTAATTTATAATTAAATTATTAAAGTACGTATAATATAAATTTATTGCAAATTTTTAAATTTAGGTTAGCTAGTGACTTATTCCATTCTATATAAAATAAAATTTCCACAACTTAAAACACGCGCTTTAGCAAATATAGACAAATTAAACAATCCTCACTGTCCCAAATTAATATTAGGCAAAGAGACAAGAGTAAGATTATTCAGATGAGAAAAGCGAGCCCTGAAGGGACGGACTTGGGCTCGTTTTGGGAACGGAAACTTGTCACACCCTCGTTCTATCTTAGAGCAATATATACAGGATGTTTGTATAAAGACAATATCTACAAAATCATTAGTTTCCCTTTACTCTCGCTTAAATTTTCGTTAAATTTTTATAAGCTATTTAACTAGCTGTGTTGGTCTGCTTGTCTTAATCTGTGTCGGTATGTGGGTTAAATCTTAGAAGCTCAATTAGAACTAGTACTTTGTTGCGTTGTATTCTCAAACCTGGTATACCTACTTGGCATTAGACAATCTATAAAAGTCTGTCTTTTTTCCACACTAGAATTAGTACTGCTTTACGACGTCACGGTGACCCCTCAACCGTTTAAATTTATTTATTTTGGGTTTAATACATCACCAACAAAGTGTTAGGTGGTAGATATACAAAAAACGCACCTTCAGCGAATCATCCCATCATCATCATCAGCCGATATAATATGTCCTGCTTCAGATAATATACCGAACTGACTATGGGCAGAATACACACGCCGTCAAACTTTTGATTCTTGGACACGTTTTCTCACAATGTTTTCTATCACCATTTTGAGCTGTGGTGATGTGAATAATGTTCAAATAAATTGATAAATTTATTTAATGAAACTGTTTATCACTTTGTAGTTGATCGGGATTTAATTCTGAAATAAGGGTAATACTTTTTTTGTTGAAAATGATAGTTAAAGTAGTTTCCCCAAAAAATTATCCGGTATGAAGATTTATAGCAAAGAGTAGTTTTGTAAATCATTTCTTAATTACTTTTATCATCCTACTAAGTATTGTTGAAAAAAACAATTTTTTTTACTGTCAGAGAGTCCACATTATGTATAAGGATTAAAGTACAGCCTGTATGTGCTTTGACACTAATATATCGTCAGAGTCATTCGTCATAAGCCCACATCGCACAAAGTTCGTTAAATCAACACAGACTATGTACATTATGAGTAGATACATCGGCTTATCTATTGTCTACAGAATACTATTCCATTGAATTGTCATGTAAGAAGCTCTCTTTATGAATATGTTTGTATTTGATAAATTGTATTAATGAAATCTGGAATTTGTTCAATATTTTCTTTCTGAGAATCATGGTTAAGTGTACTTGTATACTAATCATGATTCTCAGAAGTAAATATTTAATGACCTCAACGAGATTAATAGTCCCCCTTCTTAAATAATCTAGTAATGTCCTAAACCCATTGTATAATAATAACGAAAATCACTGAACGTGTGGTTTTAAGTAATAAACACGTTGTAGACCATCAACTACAGAATCATTCAAAAATATAATAATCCAATGTCACTTTCACATTTCCCTATGCAAAGCATCGAGACATTTGGGCATGCCTAAAATATACTTGCATATTTTTCCATTTCCCGGATTATCCAGGCCCTATGATACTACCAATAACCCGTAAGCTACAATATTATTAACATTAAAATTGATTTTACGAGCAGAGTGTGTTGTTTCACACGAGTGTCAGAATTTAGTCGCGATTAGCCGGAGTTCGATGCACAGGGCTGCACGCATCGGCGCACCGACACATACATTACAACCCCCCTACATTTGCCTATCTACATTGTAAATAAATTAACACTTTGATCTATTGCAAGCTATGCATGCGTGGTCACTTCATTTACAAATTGATTCGATCTCGATTTGAATGTGTAGAGTTTTTTTTTCTACTGTATCGACTCTACTTTACAATTTTTTTACAATTGTAAATGCAAGTGATCGTTATTATGTCGTTTAGAAATCATTAAACTCTTATGGCACTAAGATTATGCTTTAATTGTGTCTGGAATATATATATTTTTTTAATTTATTTGTATGTGGTAGTCGAGCACGCTTCGGCACGAATTGGGCCAGCTCGCACCGGGTAAGTACCACACCCCCACAGAAGACCGACGTGAAATAGCATTCTGCTGTGTTTCGTTCGGTGAGTGGGGGAGCCGGAGGCCCATATCCTTTTCCTTCCCTTTCCCAGTCCTTTCCTTTATTCCTCTTGCCAATCCTTTCTTAATCCCTTCCCAATTTAAAGTCGGCAATCCATTTGTAGAGGCGTAAGATCTGTCGACTCGAAATCGACTTTACGCCTCTACAAATGTTCATGGGCGGTGGTAGCGCTTACCATCAGGCGTCCCACCAGCTCCATTGCCGACTGTGACATAAAAAAAAAAAAAAAAAAAAATTGAACCGACTCTAAAACCACCCAGAGCGTAAAATATAACTTCTATAAGGGCTACCCAGGCATACGTTGCAATTTAATTGAATTGTTGATTGATATGAGAATTGGTGATTGAAATTGGTAAATTATATGTAGTAAGATAGTATCTATTAACTAGTACCATTAGACTTGGCTGTCAACGACTTCAAATGAATGAGAGGAGCAGCGCTTATAGTAACAATGTTATTTTATTTTTCACCCTTGAGGGGTATATACACAGAGTAGAACCTTCTCATTTTCGGAACTCGGTTGTAAATAAACTTATTTTTTAGATAAATGTTAACTTCCCGTTAAGAAATGGTTGATTTCCATCAGATCGCAACGTTTTAAGTTCGCTGGAATCTACTCTGATTATAATTTCCGCGATTTACTCAGTGTCCTTAAGAA
>NC_052120.1:4345705-4357436 GCF_012273895.1 Zerene cesonia | reverse complement strand
CATCCACATAAATAATCTACCGAAAAATAATACAGTAAATCGTAATCAGTATGTTTCGGATCACAATCTTTTGGACAGTTTACAATATCATGGGAGTTAGATTCCCGCGAGAATGTAATCTAACGATGTTTACAATTTTACGATGATAGGTATAAATTAACTGTTATTAACATTGTTTTATGTATAGAGGTTTAGATATTATAAGCGTTTAAATTCTAACCTTAAATTGTTAAATAATGAATAATGCTATGAAATTCTTACTTATCTATACTAGTCTATCAATAACATATTTACTAAATATTATAAAGAGGGAAAGTTTGTAACATTGAATCTTTTTTTTTTAAATCTTCGCAAATACTGATCTGATACAATCATATAAGTTCTTTTACTTACAACGGTTCAACCCGTGCTACACCGGGGCTATTTCTATTGTTTTAGTGATATAATGTGACACTATAACAATTATACTAGCTGGTGCCCGTGACTTCATTCGCGTGGACTTTGAACGTGAACAAAATCGAGGAAGAACTACTTATCTTCCGGGTCTTACCACAGATGTCGGTGATTTTGTCGCTCATGAGACTGAACAATGCCTGACTCCTCAATTCTAATTCCTATGTAGGTACATGTTAAAGTGTAGCTTGGTTCTTGGAGTTCCACTTCAGATGTTACAGAACTTCAATTTATATTTTTAGCAGACAATGCTCATCACGTTTAACAATTTTTGTTATGACACAGTTTTTATATCCAACTAATATTATAAATGCGTGTGTTTAGTAATCAAAAACTTTTTAAAGGATTTTAAACGCAATTAATTCATTAAATTATTAACCCGACGTTTCGAACACTTTACTGCGAGCGTGGTCACGGGGAGACTGAGATGTCAACTGTCTTGAAAGTCATACAAAAATTGTTGTTTGTGAAATACCTCCACCTATTTCTCCGCAGTGGTATGTAGAGAATTTTTCTGGATGTTGGCAGTATTGGCTGATAGTGTCTTCTGGTCTTTTGGTACGTCCGACATGGGGTTTTAAATTCTTGATAACAGGATCCCAGGTGTTGGAAAGCTGTAAACCATCTTCTCTATTGAAATTTGGATGTTTTTTAATTTCAATAGCCTCACGTACAAGTCATGGAAAAAATCTATTTTCTGTGGCGAGGATTTGTGGTTGGTCGAATCTTAAGAAGTGGTTGTTGTCCAGAGTGTGTTCACATACCGCAGACTTCTTGTAACGCCTATGCTTGCGTTAAAAATCCGTTAAAAAGTTTTTAATTTCTAAATGTATAATACTCGTGTAAAATAAAACACAAGAAAATACTAGGATGTGTGTTTGTTCGTTGCTCTTTCACGCAAAAACTATTGAACCGATTGCAATGAAATTTGGTACGTAGATAGCAGGACAACTGGAATAACATATATGCAACTTTTTATCCGATACGTACTTAGGCGGGTGAAACCGTGGGGCGCTGCTAGTCTCTTATAATTTGGATGATCTGTTGGGCTTGAAGTAAATCTTCAATTGAACATAACTTCTTTTTCACTTAACCGATTCTGACGAAACAAACTTTTGACATCACTCCAAATTATATTAAATCCGATGAGTAGTTTCGAAGTAATAACGTACCACAGACAAAATTCCCAAAAATTGTTTTTTTTGGTTTCTGTTACTTTTCTTTAATCGCCCCCTATTAGTTTTTTCTAAAAAATGTGTAATATAAAGACACTCGATTTTACTGTCTTATTATATGTTCTTCTCTTCTCTACCTCTCATCTCGTTCTATCACGAGAGAATTATTTGTTATTGTGAGTATTGTATATTATATGAATATGTTAACTTTTATTACATTGATTGATCCTTTATCTAATTTGAGAAGAAAATCTATAAGTTTTGTTTTGATGAAACTGCTATAGGAAATAGTGTAAGCAAATTTAAAAAATGTTTCTCTTGGTATCTTTAATAAGCGTTTGAGTAAATTTGAAATATTAGGCAGTCGTTCAAAACTGTATCTACCAGCGTTTTTTTTCGACAGTTTTCAAATCGACTGTCATTTTTTTTTGTATTTCATATTTTTTTACACGGTAAAGCGATTCTTATTATTTTATTTTTATATTTGATAGCTGGTACCTACCATGATGTCCTATGTAATTTTGATCAAGGTCTGACAATTTGAAGGCGTAAACAGTCTTCGAATCGCGATTTTGTTCAAAATTATTAGTATGTTTTATTATAATATAAAAATATTATGCTCTAAAGTCATTATTATGATCGAAGGCTCCAGAGTAAAAAAATGTAGTAAGAATAATAAAGCTCGTACCTACTTACCACAACGAATATTTGACCTTAAATTGTTATCGCCTCATCTTACTGCATAAACTCACGCCTTGTGTATAAAAAATTTTAAAGTAGAAAAAGGGATAATTACGCCACTTCACAGCTTTCATCTGATGCCCGAAAGACGATCGGTAAAGTCGTCTAAGTCCTATTCGGTGAAAAAAGAAAAGATCCTGTCTTCAAAAGGATTCAAAGCTTATTATCCTCTTTTACACCGCCCGCTTATTCAGGAAGTAAAACGATGTTTATGTACTTTCTTTTCTAAGTATATTAATATGAGTTATTTATTTAATATTAGGATTTCATTTCGGTTATCACAGTGTATCAATATTTTCTTTTTTATATACGATGACAAAGGAAATCACAATCATTCTTATATGTTTTTTTTATATCCATTTGTCAGAGAACGAATATATTCAAAATAAACAATAATCTGTTTGAATCCCAGAAACATATAAACTCAAATGCTCCAACTCAACTTTTTCATCAAACATTCAGTCTCTAATTATTATTTAGAGTAAATGTGAATTACAAATAATTGACGTACCTTGTGACAAGTTATTAGCTTTATTGACTACTAAGTGCACAAAGCTAAAATATTTTTTACTTTTAGCATTTTGTTACGAGATTGTGTAATAAAAGTCTTTAGATCAGCGCCAAAGAAAAGGGGCAACTGAAGGGGAAGGTTTCAGTAAACGCAACAAAAACACGACGTTATTAGCGAGATTGGTGTAATCTGACTAATCCGTTTTGGGTAAGGGAGCGCTCAGCGGCATACTTACAGCGTCAATTATTGAATAAACATTATCATCTTAAGATAAATAGTATCGAGGAAGATTATTGGTTAGGCTACGATTCGGTTTTCGTACTAAATCGTTCATTTAAATACTTGATATTTTAGACTACCTCACTTTTACTTACAAAAAATTAAGAACGGAATAGCATAGTTTTGGGAATTAAAGTAGGTGCTTTCAAGACCGTAGGATGCCTTATTTGGATTTTTCAAAACTTAACTTTTTTTTACTTTTAGCTGATTTTCTATAAATGTTGCCTACATAATTTTAAATAAATTATAATTATTTTATTAGCTTTACCTAGTGCTCATAACTTTTAGTTATTCTTAATACTTAGTACTTTTTTTGGCAGGAGATCGACTACTGGATATCCCCTGCAATGTTTGTGGCGACAGAAGTTCAGGGAAACACTATGGAATATATAGCTGTGACGGTCAGTATTTAAAACTAACAACATTGGATTACAATTTTTGAATATTATACCTGACAACTTTATTATAAGTTATGTCAAAATTACAAGAAATACCTACTATTCAGTTTTTTACATAAAATAAACATATATTGTTTAAAATAAAACAATTGTACGATAACATGAATTTTAATTGACGCTCAAACTCAGAGCTTTTGCAATAGATTTATAATTTTATTTATTTATATATATTTATCGTGGGAGTCGAGCATGCTTCGGCACGAATGGGCCAGCTCGCACCGGGGAAGTACCACACCCCCACAGAAAACCGGCGTGAAATGAACTTGCTATTAGTGTTCGTACGGTGAGTGGGGGAGCCGGAGGCCTATTTCCTTCTCCTAGCCCTTCCCTATCCATTCCTTCTTTCTAGTCATCAATCCTTTCCTTATCCCTTATCCCTAAAAAGCGGGCAGAGCATTCTCAGAGCATTCTCATGCTTCTGCGAATGTTCATGGGCGGTGATGATCGTTTACCATCAGGGGCACCACCAGCTCAGTTGCCCGCTATGACATAAAAAAAAACTTCTATCTACTATAATATTATTCTCTTTTGTTATGCTCGTTTTTCTCAACACAGTGCCGTTTTAAACTAAAGGTTGCTCCGGCTTCTTCAAACGGTCCATTCATCGGAACCGAGTATACACATGCAAAGCTGGGGGAGAGATGAAGGGTCGATGTCCTGTCGACAAAACGCATCGCAACCAGTGCAGGGCCTGCAGACTTGCTAAGTGCTTCCAGGCTAATATGAACAAAGACGGTATGTATTCAGCATGTTGAACATAATAAAAAAAATGATAATCCAGATAGTATCCGCTAGAAGGGAGCATTTGAATGTATTTAGATATCTCTATACGGTTAAACCAAAAACATTTTGGCTGAGTTTTTTCATAAGCACAGTACTAATGAATACTTGAAGAAGAATAAAAGAAGATTGTACTTCACGTAGACAGAATTAAGCGCCAGATCTAATTTAAAATATCAGACGTAGTTAGGTACATTACATACATACGTTCTAGTTATATAACTAGTTAAACAGACAGGTTAGGTATCGAAAACGTTCACGTTGTGCTGCACAATAGCAGCACTAGATATGCCCGGAGTGTACACCATAGAACACAATCCATTATACATCAGGCTCACAGCAGGTTGTTTTGTCCGTGGAGCGCTGAAATATTGAATGAAATAAAACTAGGCAACACCGACGATCGCTTCAATTTTCATCGCGTCCCCACCTGTCATTATGACGTTTCACATATTCAATATTGCGGTCTGCATTGTCAGCTCTGGGTTCTTTTACATCACGTTATTTATGTGTTCAGTTATATTGAAACAGCATCAATGCATGAATAATTTGAAATTCAGCACGTTAAAGAAAATTGCAAAAATGTATTTTAAAGTACCTACTTATAATTCACCATAAACTACTTATGTAGATCACTCGATTAAATCTAAATCTCTATAATTAAGCGAAATACTAAGAATAATTGAATATTCATGGAGTCCCATGTCGGTCGCAAGTCGGATGCTGGTTCTCATACTCGAATGTGACAGAGCTTTTGCGATTCTTAGTTAACGTGTAGGGTTGTCAAAAATAATTAATGAAACTTAATATAAACTAAATAAGAAACGGCAACCTACAAGCCCTAGTAGAAATACTTATAAAATCTAATAATAACTTTAAATGGGTTGTAAATGAGCAACGGTATGGATGTTATTATAAATGTTGCTTGTATTATAAAATCTCTTCATAGCAGCCCTATATTCAAAAGTAGCAAAGTGTGGTCTCGCCGCAGGTGCTTCGTCGTTTAATTATTCACGAGCATCACTTTGTGCCGCCGCGGCCCGGATTACCTTTATATGTTTACTCGCTCGCGTAATTATACGCCCTCACGAAACTTACCCGTCACGTGAGACAGTACTTATTACTAAATGTATCTAGCGTAGCTAAAAACCTTTTTTATTATGTTGATAAAAAAAAAATAAGTCATGAATGTATCTAGACTAGATATTACAGGATTGTAGATTCTATTACTCGAAACAATTTTCAAAGGCGTTATTTGGTACAATGAAAAAGCAAAATTAGGTCGAATTTATTTCTACACATTCGTCAATATGTATCTAACCTCAATTTTCCGTTTTCTTTCGCACGATCAAACAAACGTAATCCTCAATTTAACTTTTTGAATTAATTCGAATCGATAAAGCTACGCGCTACGCTCACTTTGCTACGAAAAACTTTCCCGCGCGGCGAAGAAGTTAACGGGTCTTTAATATTTCTATAATATAGTAATAGTAAATGTTTTATTTTTTTCTTCTCTTTGAGTTTAAGTATCATTCTGAACTTGCTATAGCTACGCTGCTACGATGATAGGGATGGAATTTTTTATACAATTATTTATAATATATTAATATTTTCCACAGGCTTACTCAATTATAATATAACTATAGAAAATAATTCGTATATTCAAAAAGTTGTATTCTAGAGATGGAAAAAATATTTAAATAAAAATTTTCCAAATTATTATCACAAAGTCTTTTAATGAAAGCAAAGTGTCGCAAAGACGCGCAGTCGTGGGTGGCGCGCCGCCGACAAGGGGCAAACTTTTCAATTACCGCCATGTCGTGTAACCCCGCAGCGGGTTAAATTAATTCTCTCTACTTCACAAAAAGATTCACCTACCCCACACCACCCCTGCGAACCAACCGTTCTGCCTTTTTCCCAATTTTCCCTGATATTTTTCGGCGCCCGCCGGTAACATACTGACGTTTCACAATATTTATTTTTAATTTAACGGTTCGCACGCAAGATTCGGAATTCACAGTGCGTTACCTTTTGAAGTCTTTTTTTCAAAGATTGAAACAGTAATGAATTGAAATGAATCGTTTCCCTTGTTGCGTTCTCTGAAAACATTCAAATGTTTAGAATAAAAATTATGTAGCTGTATGGTGTATTCCGAATAATGTTATTTCTTCATAGCATTGAAGTATAGTATTATATTATCTGTGTTATTGAGTACTGAATATGTGATACCTCCCCTTTACTTTCCGGTGCTAATTGCGTAATGTATGGTTAACCTTATAATCATAGGGATTTATTTATTTTCTATCATTAAGTAACAAATTAACAAACTAAAATATATAATAACCACCCCATTGTATCTGCTATAAATAATTTTAAACATCATTCACATCGTCTATAATTTATTTAACACGTTTTCTTTAATACATTCTTGAACACGCTAGTGCTAGTGAAATATCTCGAACCACTGAAATATTTATTTATTAACTATGCATTTTATAATACCGCACAATTTTTAAGCACCGTGTTTTTTTGTTAAGCAAGCATCTACTCGTCGAGAAAAGGTATCATATCATCATATATAATCCTTAGATCTTATGAAAATCAAGCATCATTTTAAACACTTTTCAGGATTTCCTTCTTTTTTAACTTACATTTACTATAGTAAATATTATGGATAATAGATCATAAAATGTTTTTATTGATGACATTAATCATAAACGCCCCTTTAATTTTATTGCTCATCAGTACAAAAGTATTGCGTGTTATATTGTGGACTTACACCTATCGACAGCGTATCAAATTGAAAAGATCGCTGTTTGGGAGCAGTTTAGGAGTTGGAACACGTGTTCGACACCTCCTGCGCTCCTGACCACGAGGGGACTGTGAGGGGCTCAATTATTCTGTTATTGTGGAATTATTAATGCTTGTATGACCTTTATTGCAGTGTTACAGTTCAATTGTAGCGGACCTAAGCTAAGGTAGAAACTGTATTCTTCTACTGTTTGCAATTTTCGAAAGGTGCTTGAATCAACCTTTGAAGTTGGTAAGGTCCGCCCATTTCAATAATAATTGAAAATGAAACTAATTTGTTAATTTTCATACAATTTTGTTAATTCATGAGCTGAGTCGGTAAATAGCGCAAAAGAATAAGTAAATCGGTTATTTATATTTTTTATAATCCAACCATATTGAAATAGAGTGTACATTTGTTAATATTCATGGTTTGTAATTCGTAAAGAAAAGAAAACATGTAATTGGAATACCTGTTTAAACTTAAATTTATGTTAAGTCCGTGAATATGTAACATTTGTATGTTTTAAATAAATAAAGGTTCAGAGACCGAGGCACGAGGGTTCGATCCGATTATGTGATTTATACAGCGCTTTGTCAGAGTTCTCGCTACAATACGAATTATTACCAATATTTTGACAATAAGTGAGCCCACCCTGAACATCACACGGAGGGAATGAATTTCTCACATCAAATTTAATTTTCAAATATCGTGCGTGAACAAATTATTGCACGGTCACCGTAATAAAACTAAATTATAATAGGATAAACCTCTCGTACAGCTGGTAGGTATAATGATGGTATTTTTTTCGTCAGCTTCCGTGATAATTAATTAACCTGGGCGATGCAGTCGGGGGTTAATTGCGTTACATCCGAGTGGATTTGTTGAGGTTTAGCTGTGATTGCTTTTTGTAATTAAATTACAATTATTTGATAAACATTTGAACTCTCAGTTTTTACATGAATGAAATCTAAATAGAAGTGTTTTGTTTTCAGAGTTAACTCAAAAAGTTTTGACTTCTTTGAATAGTTTTGAATGTTTGAGTATGAGATAAATATAGTCTCAGTTGTAAACATTGTCAAAAGAGTTTAGATGGTGAAATAAAATAGTTTGGGAACTTAAATTCCAATTGATCTCCATTTACTTATTTCGAAAGAATTGAATACTTTCGAACAGTTTGATTTGAAGCATTTTCTAAAAATACTTTTGGTTGGTTTGTAAACTCAAGGGTGTCACAATACAAAGTTGTTTATAGTTAGGGAGTAAAGTGTTGTAGCGCACTCTGAAACTTGTTCAGTTTGAAACAGGCAAACGTTCAAAAACCGCTGCCGGTTACCGTCCGCGTCGTCAAGTTTTTCCATAGACAAACTGTTATTATGATAGTTCATTTAATATTTACTCGGACTAATTGAACACAAAATGTAAATACAATGCATTATGTAAATATTTGAAGCTGTAGCATTAGATTCGAGTGATAAAGCTGGTCTCGATTAAAATATGGGACTTCGGTAACATTTTTTCAAAGTTATTTTGACATTCAATTATAATTTCACAAAAATATATGTATTGATACTTAGAAATTTTGTTAAGTAGGTATGTTTTTCATATATACATATATGTAAGTTATAAAGCAACACTTTTATTCAGGATTCTGATACACGTAATTTTGTTGATTTATTACAAGTATATTAATAATTAATATTAATAAATAATAATTTCACAAACGGTTGGTTACGTGTTTATGATCTTAAGAACTAAAGGTGAACAAGAACATAGATAGATATTTCTCATATTAATGTCTGTGGACTTGAAAGTATTTCTGAGATCAAAACCTTCTGTGAAGCTGTGTGTTTTAAAGAATTGTGCTCTTTAGATATGATTGCGGTAAGGAATAATTTTGTGCGCAGGTGAGCCGTGGGAGCCAGGGCACCTGACGCGCCCCCTCTGCCTCTTCGCTGCCCTCCGCCCTCACTGGCTCGTTAATGATGATGTGCTCAGCCAGCAGACTATTTCACTTCTGAATACATCTTTCTCACTTTTGATTCATCCTCCCTATCACGCTCAGGTGTAATGCTCTCGGTATCTCTTTCCTTTTTGGTTCGCTTCGTCGCATCCACCTAGTCAATTCGGCAAACGCGTATCTACTTTGTGTCGGAAATGTAATGGAACAAATGCGGCTGGAATTAACGTTGAAACGAATGTCGGACCACGGGGTCGCTCTCATCGGATATTTTCCACACGATGATTTTGATGCGCATCTATGGAACTGTAATGTTGTCGGAAAGGAAGACATTTTTATAACATATTTTATTATCTGTTGAGAAATAGTTATTTAAATAGTCGGTACATCTACCTATACTTTGTCCAAAATTGCTCGCGTATGAAAAAATATTATTGAAATTTTGAATAATTCCCTATTCCAATAATCTATGAATAGAGGTTTGTAAAAGTTATATTACAGTAACATAGCAGTAGAGGTTTTATCTTACCGTATCGTATTCCGTACCTCTCCATAAGCTCTCCATTTGTGCTAAGTCATGATATCTGAATTCCAATGAACCGACTAAATATCTAATGACTAGGAGCTTTCCGACATGATCGCTTTATTAATGCAGTTTTCTGCTATATGTATTGAAATCATAAAATAAATATTATATATAGGTCGACGGCCTAAATTAAATATGTCATAAATAATATATCATGTATAAATTGTTGTATATTAGAAATTAAAAGAACGATTTAATTTAGGTTATTGTATTATCTGTGACCGTGCTTATAAAAATGAATAATGTGGAATTAGGATAATTCGATAAGAAGATCACTAACATTCTATAAATATAAAATAAGTTGCATGAATAGGTATATTTTTACATGCAAAAATTCCTTCTCTTCAATATTGAAAAATTATTTAGTCATTAATTACAATACCTAGTAAAATTATTAATACTTAAATAAGAATTTCAAATATCATGCTATATACCTACGTATACGTAGTGCCTCTTACTTGGTCGGTCAATAAACCTTTTGACCATTCACCAATTCGGCTTCGTGAAGCTTTCATAGGCTAGGCGAGGAGACTGGGATTATTGGGTCATTAATCACACCCCCCGACGTGACTGGTGGCCACCTTCTCACTTACCCCGATGGTTAGATACGGCTTTTCAATATTATCGATAAAATTTGTACATTTAGATTATAATGTTTTTATCGTCAAAGGTAGCTATAACGACCCAAAAATTGTCTTGGAACGTAAAGTAAATTAGTTCTGCCTCGTGATCAAAATTTTTCTATTCTTTCAAAATTTCTCATAAATTTAAGTCGTTCAAAATTTTGAGCGAGTTAAGGTGAATTCTGAAATTTTCAAATAATGTTCATAAAAATAATTTAATCATATTTTTGTATTATTTAGCTTATATAGAAAATACCTAGCACTAATCAGTTTACATATGTTTACAAAGAATGAAAACCAAGAACTTTTTGTGATATTAATTTTTGAAAATTAATTTTCAAGTTATAAACTTATACACACATAAATTTAATACCCAAATGCGGTACAGCCTAACACCTATATCGAAATCTGTATAATGAGTATCAATTTATGCTTCTATCTTTTTCATATTTTACGATCCAACTTTGTATTTGCTTACAATTTTTGCTTGTATCGTAAAAACTATTCGAATTCATAAAACTATTCGATAAGAGCAGGAACAACACTACAATATCGACCGCAGCACTCCATTTACACGAGAGCAACGTAGATACATAAGTACCTGCCCCACTTCCTCACATGGCATGGTGTAAGTTTCTACAAAGGCGTTTTCTAGAATCTTGTCTTGAACTGAGTCTAGACGTGACTAACAAGACTTAAGTTTAAGACATCGTTTTGTAAGATAGCTAAAGCTTGAGAAGCAAGCAACATAAGACTGTGCGGTATTTAACAATGTATGATTTTTTATTTATATTAGTCTTTAAATTGTCTGTTATTTAATATTATTCGCTTTATAATAATTATGCCAATTTTAAGTACCGGGAGAATTAAGACGAAAAGTACAAAAAAAAAATTACGCCTGAGGCTATCTATCACGTCATGTTGTTCCGATTTTTAAACTTTTTGAAAAATGCGTTTTGTTTACTTTTAATTGCTGAGCACCCTCGCGCCTTTGTATTATGTATGTGTATTTGAATTTCACCCTTTGAAAGTTTGTAGAGTAGGTAAGTCATTGTAGATATTTTAAACTTAGTTATATTTTTAAATTATAATCAACATATCAGTACCCGTTATTGACATTTTCATTTTCGGTACCAGGTATTAAGTCTTAAGAACTAATAATCTACTATATAAAAATAAGTCGGCTTTTCCTTCCTGACGCTATAACTCCAGAACGCACGAGCCGATTTCCACGGTTTTGCATTCGTTGGAAAGGTCTCGGGCTCCGTGAGGTTTATAGCATAGAAAATTCAGGAAAAAATTCAACGGAAAAACGGGAAAATTTTTCACATACAGCCATCTGGTAGCGAAACGGAGTTCGCCGGATTTGCTAGT
>NC_052120.1:4329973-4344705 GCF_012273895.1 Zerene cesonia | reverse complement strand
CATCTATAAATAACAACGCTATCAAACTCTATTTTGCTTTCTCATAAAGTACTAATTAAACTTGGACATATCTGCGTCACTCTATAAACCAAACCCTCAAATTAAGCGACCCTTGAGTCGAACTATATTTTATTATTTTAAACTCTTTTGCTGAGCTGTTAAGGTGCGTATTTATTTGATATTTTTTCCTCAACAGCGGGGTTGAAGTCGAGAAAAAAGCACGTGTTCTATTTGGGATTACATGTGCCCTATAAACAAAAGGTTCTCTATATTTCGCCATCATGGCCTTTATTTAGACACATACGTAAGAAAAGAGAATGAAGTTAAACATTTTTAATTCCATAGACACGTACGTAAGAAAAGAGAATGAAGTTAAACATTTTTGATTCCAATTGCGTACACGTAAACGTAGGACATCACTACGTAACTACAAGTTAAAAAAAGCAAAAACTACGTTTTTTTGAGTTCACGGAAAATTTTGAACATACAAAAAATAAATAGAAAACTATTTATAGCATTGCTAATGTTTATGAACAATTATTGCTTTATATTCCTTAAATTAACAAGCAGCTAGATTTTTTATCTGGAATTTCAGGAATAAATGACTCCGAATTCGAGTATCCGATATTTAATTTCCTATTCTTGCATAATTGCATAATCTGATGATGATGATGCAATTATATGCCCATATTTGTTCTCATTGCAGGGACAAAGTCCTCCAATGAGGGTTCATAATTCACCTCTCTGGCTAAGTGCAAGTTGGCAGATGTCACAAGTCATGGAACTTTAAATTCTTGGACTTGCCGGTTTCCTCACGATGTTTTTTTTTTTATTCTTCAGCCGCCAGGAAAAGGAAATAACAAAAACAATTCTTAATAATTTTTATCTAAATTACAACAAAGTATCCTAAACTAAACTAATCTATGAAATTTTAAGTATGAAAATAGAAATGAATTTAAGCCTCGGTCGCCTTGGGATCAGCAGTTGCGGGATTTCCTCAATCAGGGGTGAAACTGTACAACGTCCGCGATTGAAATCAATTAGAAATTTTTATCGCTGTTTTTTACAATCTTGTATCTATATCATAATTCCAAGCAAATAATTTGTACTCGTTGTTAGAAAATTTGAATATTGCACACTCAGGTATAGTGTATTTTAAGAAGCACTGAATGCTTTTTGCTAGATATGCAACTAACAAGAAAATAGGATATAAACAAATATCAAAAAGTAGGCATTTGATCAGTAGTAACACAAAACCTTTAAATATTAAAGGTTAGAAAAAGAATAATTGGCCGAATTAAAGAAGCAAAACGTTAAATTGAGAGAATTGCTTACGATCGTAAGCTTCTACCCGAGTTCTCTAGCTTTAAACAGTTTCGCAGCGACCCTTTTGTGTAGCGTTTAATCTGTTACTCATGTAGTGTCCGTCACTATTCACGTACTGAGTAAGCCGCCGCGCGGGAACCGAGCGTATGCAGCGAGCGGCGAGCGCCATGTGCACACACAATAGCCGCATTCTCATGGACTCAGCCTCACTAAGCTGATTGCGTGACGTCATTACATTTAGGGTGGTGCACATTGATGCAATCGAAACTGTTTAACTTTTTATACATGCTCACTGCACTCTTTATAAGCCCGCATTTTGAGTTACAATCTTCTTAGCTGAAGTCTTAATGTTTGAATAGTTAATTCTGTATGTTTGATAACATGACGATCGTTTGACTTGCTATTTCTTTGTATTCCTTGTTAAGAATTACGTATGATAGGGCAATTTAGTAAATTACTCAATAATTTGTGTTATATGCAACGAAAAACCTTCGGAAGCTAGTTAAATGTTGCTTTATGCGTTTACATAACATCTTAACAAGGTAAAGTAATGGAAGTGTTATATTAAATCAACATAATCGTATTCACAAAGTCCCCTAATGCAGGTTATAGGCGACGAGATCCTAGCTTACGCAGGGATCACTGATCGGCGTATAAGCGCTACACGTCTCCATAATCCAACATGTTAAACAACTACAGATTTAACTTTGTTCATACATTCAATCGCTACCTTAATAAAATAATAAACTCTTATTAGAAATTGTATCTTCATCTCTACAAGAGCGGATGCAACATGTCCATTTAGGATCGATTTTGGACTCCATTATAGTTATTTGTTATTAAATAATATTCTCTTTTGGTTTTATTTAACCAAATATTTTTTTTATTGGAATTATATTTACATTTACTGTCGTATTTTTTTAGTCTCTCGTCGATCTATCACATTATAATTAATGTTACGTGAAAAATTGTGAAAAATCATTAATGCTGTTTTAATTTAGGTATTTAGAAAATGTATCAAATAAATTCCTTTGTATTTTACCTACATTTTTATTAGATAAAAAGTACTGAAGTTTTGAAAAAACAATGGAATACGAATAACTTTTTTTGGTATGATTTAGTCTGAATACATCAGATCAGATCTTTGGAATCTGTATAGTTAAAACCTCTTTGTGTTACAGCCGTGCAGCACGAGCGTGGTCCACGAAAGCCCAAGCTGCACGCCAGCTCATTAGGCTCTCTGCCTCCACCATCGCTGGCCCACGCTCACAAGCCGCACCCCTTGAAACTATCACCACCTTCGCCTTACACACCGCTACCACAGCCGTTTAATTTTCAGGTACGACTACATAGCTAGATTTCTAGCTTCATATTATAATAGCTGATCTGGTGAACGTTGTTATACCAGGGCACCCTTATCACTTAAGATGGGTTGGTTCTCGAGCTTCAATTGAAAATTCGTGGTAATCGAGACGGGAAAGGCATGCAGTTAAATAAATAAAAGTAATTAAATACCTTCCGTTCAACGAGTGATATTGTTTTAGTTTAGCATCAACGGCCTGAATGACTCAGCACCTCTGAGCACGGCATCTTCAGCAGGATCTAGTGGGGCTGGAGGCACGGGAGCCGTCAGTCCTCTGCCTCTTATCACTGAACCCTTTCTGGCGCCGCCACCACCAGGCCTACTTCACATGCTCATGTCAAGTGATAAATGTCAGGTTAGTTTCCAATTGAATGTGTAACAAAGCATTGTTATCAATTAAAGTAATGTTAAATATTTTCCTACATAGTTCTATACTATTTGTGGGTAGGCACTACTACGAAATCATAAATTATTTACGTATTTTATAGTTTAAAGTTCATTCGATTGCCCGAAATTAATTAAGGATGTATGGGAATAATTTCAAGAATCTAGTACGTCAACACTTTCTTTCCCTTCCTAGTTTGGCTCAATAATTTATCTATGTGTATGTATTTAGTTGGTATTTATTTTATCCTATATTCCAATCCTAAGTCTCCTTTATATATTTGAAATTAATATTTAATTTGTTTTATATGTATATATATATAGAATGTTGTACGTATTTGTGTTATGTATTTGTGTATGTGTATATGTATATATTATATTAGGTATATGTTGTACGTTGTTTTTCTATTTTGTTTCTCGACCCGCCAAAAATCTATAATGCGTTACCTTTTGCCCGGGTTGCCTGGAAGAGATCACTTCTGAGTGATAAGGCCGCGCAACAAATTGTACTCTTTCTTTTTTACTTGTTACTCATATATATTTTTAAGTTTCCTGTACAATTATTTGTTAAAGAGTAATAAATAAATAAATAAATAAAAATAAGTAAAAAAAATGAAAAAGCAAAGATAATTTTGATCCCTCTATTAATTGTAAGCACAATTTAATGTTTAATAGGAACTAATGTGGAGCGCAAAACAGCTTCAACTTCAAGGCGACCCGACTCTACTTCGGCCGCCGCAAAATGCTTTCGGTGCACCCTTGGCCCCTACATGGGAATTGTTACAGGTAAGATATCAATCTAACCTCACAACCGAATTAAATTGTAGCATGTCAATGTAGAACAAAGACTAGGATGGGAACTGATAGAATAGATATCTACTTAATATGGATACAACTACTCTACATTATACGTTAAAGTTGTAGGTATAGGCAATGTTTATTTAATTAAAACCAGAAAAAGACTCATTTATTTTTCAGTTTTTAGATCATAATGTCACATTGTTATGATTTATTATGATTAGATATATGAAAAATACCTTTCTTAAAGAGTGTATAATTAACTGTTTTATTGTGCTACCTTACGTTTCAAACTGTAAGAAATAATTAACGATCGTTAAATGACAAGTATTTCTATGTTTATTGAAAACAAAGCTATTTGCTTTTAAGTAAATGCCTTTGTGACTTATAGGGCGGGATCTAAGCCGCGATTGGGCGCCGCAGGGGTGACTTTTCGCCTACTTGACTTACCCCGCCCGTTGGTCGCGATACGATACCATGGCTTTACGCCCACAACGATACAGTACCTAATGTTTCGCATCCCCGCCTAAAATGTACCAATTTTTTATTTTAACTAAAAAGTTAAGTTTTAAATAAGGTACTATGTACATTTAAATTAATTAACCGCCAAATAAACCTAACATAAAATCAGATATATAATATAATGTATAGTTATTTAAGGGTTGAATCCTGTTCAAATAGCAAATACATCTACGTATTACACAACTTTTCATTGTATCTACATAAAGAATTACCCTATCTAGGCTCATTAAAGCACGTTTTTATGTCGCAGCGGGCAACTGCGCTAGTGGTTTCCCTGATGGTAAGCGATCACTGACGCCCATGAACGCCCATGAACAACACAAAAGGTAGTGCCCCGGCGAATGCGCTGCTCGCGTTCGTTTATGGGTTGAAAAATAAGGAATTGATTAACGACCGCAAAGAAGAAATGTACCTGGAAGGATCAGGAAAAGGATACGGGCCTTTCGGCTTCACTATTCGCCGAACGAAACACAGTAGCATGCTACTATTTCAGGCCGGTCTTCTGTGGGGGTGTGGTGTTTCCCTTGTGCGAGCTGGCTCAAATCGTGCCGAGGCGTCCTCGACTTCCACATATAAAATTTTTCATTCATTTCTAGGAAACCAGTGCACGGCTATTATTTATGGCTGTGCGTTGGGTGCGATGCTTGGCACCTTTTCAAGCGCTCGCACCATCGGACCAACTAGTCCTGCTTAGGGCAGCTTGGAAGGACTTGTTTCTATTACATTTGGCTCAGTGGTCGGCGCCGTGGGACCTCGCCCCGCTGCTGTCGGCGCCCACGGCCAGAGCTCGGTTACCTCCAGAACCATTGGCTGATTTAGAACTAAATACTTTACAGGTACCTATGTTAAAAAATGTTTAATGAAATATATTTGCATACACGTATTACAATATCGAGTCGTATCTTTTGCATAAACTAACAGCCCAACAACAATAACAATGTAGGTACCATCAAATCCACTGTATTTATATAAATAACTTAATTGGTATAGAAGTAATTGTTATAAATTGATTTTTAGGAAATACTGTGCCGGTTTAGACAAATTGCCCCCGACGGCAGTGAGTGTGGATGTATGAAGGCGATAGTTTTATTTTCACCAGGTAAATATATAATTATAACTTTGTACAAATGTACCGATATTTTTTTCCAAATCTATAACAAATGTTTCAAAATTATTTAGTGAAATAAGCATAACGTATTTTGTAAATCTATACCAATAAACTTAGCTACCTACTATTTATGAATTAATGATAACAACCAAAATTTCCTAAAACCTTTCTTAGGATTTGGGTACGGAATCAAGAGGTACTGCAGGATCCTATTGCTAAGACTTCGCTGCCGCCGTCGGTTTGTCTGTCTGTCTATCCGTCCGTTTGTCACCAGGCTGTCTCATGCACCGTGATATTTAAACAGTTGAATTTTTCAGTTGCCACTGTAAAAACAAATAATAAAAAATCGAACAAAGCAATAAATAGTTGGTAAAGTTAATTTATTCCTACGGAACCCTTAGTGTCGTGAATCTGATTCAATAGACCGATTTTTTTAATATGCATTGGGGTGTCAATTAGTATTTAATATATGAAGAACTTACAGACACACCCGGCCTTAGTGAAACCCAACCAGTCGAAATGCTGCAGGATCAAGCGCAATGCATTTTAGCGGACTACGTTCGGTCGAGATATACTCGCCAGCCAACTAGGTATATAAATGTATTTTTTAATTTTGTTATGTAAGTAATCGTTATAGGAATAAGACGGAATATTAAATTGTATATCTATTATTATTCATAGTCAAACACGTTCTGGGGTATTATCATCCGACATTGAAGCAAATAATAAATAAGAACCAATAATTTTTCTCTTCTAGGAGACAACCTACCGCCTACTAAAAAATCCATAGATATAGTAAGACATAGCAAATAGCTATGATAGTATTTTTTTCCAATTGTCCACACGATATGTTTTTGTATTATTTGGCAATTTATATTCTTATTTTGCAACGTAATTGACAAAAAATATATAATTATTTCCCAACAGATTTGGTCGATTATTACTTTTACTGCCATCATTACGGGCGGTCCGCCCACGTTCCATCGAACTGCTGTTATTCCGGGATACAGTGGGCGACGTGTCTGTAGCCACTCTGCTTCATGATATGTACAGAATGCAGCCAGCTCCTACTCCAGCATTTCAACCGATACCGACAACAGATCATTGTGCTTCGCCTTAATACTTTCGACATTGATTTCCTTCATACAAATTCAAAAATTCTACGCAATAGTTATATGTATTTGTTTTTTTTTTTTTAATTGTTGAGAACATCCTTTTCAATTGTATATAAAAATGTTATGCGGTGATTATAATGAGATGAGTTTAATACAGAAGAATACTTGAATGGAAAGATTGAGCATAGTTCGGCAAATATTATTAGATTCTGGAATATTGTTGAGGAGTAAAGCTTTTAGAGCGACTATCCTATGCTTTTCAGCTAAATAAGATGTTATATAAAACAATTGTTATTAGGGAATAAGATTAAGTCATTATTGGAATTGTGTGAATATGTGTTAATAATTTTAAATCAAATTGTGATCTTATATGTATATAATCAGTGAATGTTTCCGAAGCTGTTTCCATCCTAAAACCTATATTTATAGTTCTTTTAAATATGTATAAGTAAGTAGGTGGGAATATGAGTTTGTGGACGTGTATGTACTTATATCTAGTCTTGAGTACAGAATATTAGGTACTGAACTACATGAATGAATATATCACCGAATGTTCAATTTATTCTAGTCATCGCTCTAGTCACTATTGTATATTTAAATTATGTAAATTTTACAATACTAGATTCTTAGGTAATTGAAAATAATGTACATCATATTGTATAAAATATAAGCAAATAAACATATCTCTATTCGAAAAAGACTTTTAGTACCTCTTATCAGGGTGCCGAAGCAGTGATATCAGTAAGGCCATCGAGACGAGATAGAAACTGTAAATATTCGTTTGTGTTCCCGTCTGTGTCCCCCAGCGGCAGTTTATTTGATATGCAGGTAATGACAAATTTTGTATCCAACTAGCTGCGCCCCGCGGTTTCACTCGCGTAAGTCCGTATCCCGTAGGATTATCGGGATAAAAAGTTGCCTATATGTATTCCAGTTGTTTTTGCGTGAAAGAGCAACAAAGACACACATATATCCTTACAAACTTTCGCATTTATAATATTAGTAGGATTAGCAGAAATATATTACATAATATATATTGGTAGGATTTTTAAATTTGTGCGTCTATTCAAGACGCAGCTGGGTCGAACGTTTACGATATCGCTGGATTTCAGAAACCGGTGGAGGGACTTATGCGATTTCTTATATACACTGCGTTTAAGTTGTGTGTCACTTTTACAAACGCCTAATTTATTAAGTAAACCATTTTAAAAAGTAAAAAATAAAAATAAAATGTTTTTGATGTAGTTTTATGCTTTAGGTAACTAGGATAGTATTATGTTATTTGTGCTTTAATTAAGAGAACTAAAGAATGGAAAATAATAATGACACTTAAAATAGGCTACAACTTCTGGTTAAGTTCAAAAAATCCTGAAAAAGTCTCACGAAATTTATGGACGCCTCCTTAGAAACATAAATTTTCACCGAAATTCACTGAATCTATAAAAAGACAAGTAAATAAAACGTAATATCGGGAACATCATCGATACACCGACCAAATTCGAATGGTGAATAAAACAGCAATGGTGAAAAACAGACTTACTTATTTTCACGGCACAGCATGTAGTCAAAATGTAGCGGAAAACTGTGTGCGCCTAAGCTGAAAAGGGAAATTGATGGGAATGAGTGGTGTGCGCGGTATGAATAGAACCAGCCTCACCGGTACTACACAAAGTAAGGATTACAGCTAATATTACATTGCAAAGCGTTAAAAATTAGTCGGGTTGCATTACCGGATATGCTACCGTGTCACGAAGATAAATGGAAAACAAAATTAAGTAACATAAATGGGAGTTTTGGCAATTGCAGTCAAAAGTTTAAGGATATGCCATCACAGATAAATAATCAATCATAAAGCTCTCATTAGTAGCACATAAGATATTCCAGATCTCGATCATTGTAGGTAAGTGGACAGAAAATGCCCATCAGACTGAACAACTTTTGCCAGGCCATTATTTCTATTTATGTTATAGTAAATCTCTAGAACTTACACGTCGGGAGTTCCAAATTTACGACTTTTGTACCTAATACAACAGAAAATGCTCATCAAACTGAACTGTTTGCGTGTTTATTTAGATTTTGAATCGACTTTAATCCGTATCCGTATATACTACTCTTTGACTTTTACGAGTACCTACATTACAATTACGAAACACTTTAAGGAAATGCAGATATCTTGTTAAATTGATCATCTTTAGATCTTTAGATGGATAATATAAGTCCGATTATTCCCCTTGCCCCTTCTTTGCCTCAGTTTCACATGTTTTTTCCTTTAGTTTGCTTATAATGTACATTTTGGAATATACACAGATAAACTTGAAGGTCAACAAAAATAAAAGCTCAACAAAATGTATAGTCATTTTTATTTTCAAAGAAGCCAATAGTAAATAGCACAATTTAAATCATCCGAGACTGTCATGAAAACATTGTTGGTATAAAAAATAATCTAGAACATAAATAATAAGTTTTTGCTAAATATCAGCCAACTACATTTACTTTGCTCATTGAATGGATAGCTTCAACTGTAGACAGATCTACGGAATCATCCTCATCAACTTCAGGCTTTGGAGTTTCTATTTTTTCCAATTTTGGTGTACTTCTTGGAAAATCTAGTTTGCTCCAAGCACCAGGCTCGGCTTTCTTCAATTTTATTTCAACTTTAGTTCCCAACATTGAAGCAGTACTCTTATCTACATCTATTACCTAAAATATATTTAATTGTTTAATTAACCTCATTTTTTAATTATATGCACATATAAAATTATACACAATAGTATTTTATTATTAATAGAGAGCAGTTTGATATTATGAGTATTTTCGATATGAAATTATGGACAGGTCTATTAGTAACCCATGTGTTTAAATTATCAAACATGAAAACAATCCTTTTTTTCATTTGAATAGTGAGTTTCAATAAGCAAATGATTAAGGTTGGGTCTTATGCCCATTAATCAGTAATGTCTAGCCATATTATACTTAATTAAATAATTACTTACATTGGACTGTTTAAGTTCAAAAACAAATTTCATATCTTCAAAATTACCTCATAGGTGAAAGTTTAATTCATTAAGAAACACAAAGAATCAAAATCCAAAATAAAATAATAAAAAAAAGTGAAAATAACTAATTCTTACGCCTCTTAATTCCAAATCTAGTTCAAATGCAGCATTTCCCTCTTCACAAAAGAACAACTTGACATTAAGCCGAATTGGATTCACTTTAACATAACTAGCAGTTGGATCATACTTCTTAGCATATACACTGACTATAACATAATCGGGGGTTTGATGCCAGTCCCAGCGACATTTTATTGTCCCTGCTGCTGTTGTCTGAAAAAAAATTATCATACTGTATAAATTTTAAAGAGCACCAGATTCATAATAAATACTTATAAATTTTAAAATTATGTGTGGCGACTAGCTAACCAGCCACACAACCAATTCTTCATGCTTGTCACCCCCTCACCCTCGCTTTGACAATGAATGTGCACTTGTTTGTTCCTTATATATTGAAACATATCTTACAAATTAAATGTAATTATGGTGGGACAAAAAAATCACATATTTTGTTAACTTCTCGCAATAGGGAACACACAGGTCTTAACCATAACCACAGTAAGGTAAGGACATGGCTTCCAAACTTGCCTTAATGAAATATTTTTTTTCAACAATTTGTCAATTTTATAGTGTTCATTTTTTAAAATGGTATTTTGCAAGTAGTAATATTTCTGTATATATTGTTTATTTACACAAAAATTTACAATGTAAAGAGTTAAAATGTTTGCAAACCTCTTTAAACCATTTGTGAGTGCCAGTTGTACAGCCAGGTTGACTTAAGAAAGTGTTGAAGTCAGTAGTTCTCTTTTGGCAACATGACCAGAATTTGAGACCTTCATGGAAAATGGGACAACCGGGATGGTACATACATATATTGTTATTGGTCTGAGGTCCCTCATAAGATGTGTTACATCCACCATTTTTGCAGGTTGTCCCAATTGCAACAATACTGAAATAGATATGGTCTGATAATACATCTATACAATGGGTATAGATATGTGTTAGTACTAGTCATATGTTAATCTGACTAGACCAACACCAACTATGCAATTTATTAATTTCTTACAATAACTATACACTGATTACATTAAAAACAAAATTCTTAGCTTTCTAGCTAATGATTGATATTTGAAATAAAAGTTAATTAGACAGTTTCAATATTAATATTATCTTAATACAAAGTATAGTTTGACTTGTTATTTTTTCTATACATGATGTGCTGCATATTACATAATAAAACTGAAGTTCTTTCTTTTTACCCATCATCAGTTGTAGAAGCTTGCTGTGATGTCTTGAGAACAGTTTGTTTTAAAGAATCTGCAACTTTTGCTACCAAAGTCACCACTGGTGTCTCAAATGGAGGCCTTGGCAGCTGAGGCCCAACAATTGGTGCTCTTACTTCTATAACTTCCTTTTTTTCCAACTCTTTATCTAAAACCTTCTTTTCTGGTTCTGGTGGTTTCTAAAATATTACATTTCAATATAATGGTATGCTTTAATAATCATTGAATGCAAACTGTTTTATAAAGGAATGTTGATACTTTTTAAACTGCGGATTTACTTTCTACACAACAGAGTAAGTTACTCTACTGGATAAATTATTAATTATTATACAAGCTGTTTCTTTATCAAACTATGCATCAATAGCATAAATGAAGCTGATATCACCATGTAAAAAAAACACAAAATACGACAGTACAAACCGTATTTGAATGTAAAGAATATGTGCATCCTTTTATGTTAAGAAACTCTGTAAAATCGACACTTTTCTTGTTACAGCACGACCACCCCTTGTAGGCATCATGAAATACAGGTGCACCAGGGTGATGACAGCATTCCTCTTTAAAACGATACAAAAATTATATTTATTTTCTGTCAATAATATATTATTTTCATGGAATTAGCACTTTACCTATAATAAAAGTAGACCATCCGATCCCAGATTATAAATAAATTGTTAAAGTATTTATAAAACAGAGAATAAATCTAGAAAAATCTACCTTTGTCATTGCTATTTGGATCAAAAAGTTGACCACAGCCCCTGTTGTAACATTGAACAAGATTTTTATTTTCAGGCATTGTTCCAAAGAACGAAAAATATCCGTATTGATAAAAAATATCAGCACAAATATGAAATAACGACTCAAATTAATATTTAAACACACACACGTTCCGACTTCATAAGGCGGCTAAGTAACTTGAATCTTGAAATTTTATTTCAATTTTAATGACACTTGTCAATTTGTATTGGCATTTGACCTGTTACATTTTTTCCAACAGTTGCCAAGAAAATAATATTATGGCCACAGATAATAAAAATCTTTACTAGTACATATAAGTAGGTTCATAAAATTTTTACTAGTATTATGGCTAAAGTTGTATAAATTCACCACGAAAGACAGCTTAATAATCTATAAAAGACAGCCACAGCAAAAGAATCAAGGATCGGCTATTTCTACAGTGATTTGAACCCATTGACCTGTAAAACCCGAAAGAAAAATTATAGGCGATAATTAAACGAAGGATTGCTTTAAAATACTCAATTAAATATATGTTGACATTTCACACACCATCATTAACAACTAGATTTTACAAAATATTTTCTTCCAACATTATAACAAAAAAAAGGTCGAGGACTCGTATACTATCGTGTGCATATTTTACGCCAATTTGAACACGTCCTAATACTATTTACTAATATGTGATACAAAAAAGCGAATTGTGACCCGCATCCACTCGGGAATACTATCCGTAATATAACTATTTTTGTTGCATAACTATTTATGCAACAAAAATAATTCTGGAATCTCTCATTGATAAAAAAATGTATTATAATGCAAGAATATTTAAATTTGAGTGGAGTGGAGTTAGTTAAAGGTTATGATTGAAATTTAACACATACACTGTCAAAATTAAATTACAGTTGGCAACATTCTGTCTACACCAAATATCAATTCCGATATTGCGAATTTGCGTAGGCGTATTTTTTATTATGGAATTGTTAAATATATAAAGGAAATTGTGAATATATAATCATTGTAAAAATTCCTCCTTTTATTTATTTATAAATTTGAATTTTTGGGTGCGTTTTTTTTCATTCATTTCAATATGATTGGATGACAAAATAAATCAGTGTAATGTAGGAACTCTAAACGATAGAAAATGTAGAAAAGCCCGTTGGAAAAATGAGAAATATGTTGCGATAGTGGCGGTGTTTAGTTAAAGTGTTAACATGAATTTGATGCGCAAATTGCGTGGTGCTTCCGCCTCCACATCGGCGGAGCCCACAGAGGCAGCAAGTTCTCATGTTCAGCTGGGTTTAATGCACCTTAAAAAGTTATTTGCTGAATACACTCATCCGGCACAACCGCTAACAGAAAATGAAAAAGACGACAAGCTTTACAATATGCTTCCGCTCTTTTGTAAGGTAAAACGTTAATTATTGAATAAATAAAAAACATTTCTATGTTTACATATACCATATATGGATCAATTGTGTAAACAAACAATTTTTTTTTATCCAATACGTTATTTTTATCGATGTTATCACTATTATCAAGAAAAGTTAATATAAGACGATTTAATTTGTTTTCTATGTTTCTTATTAGGTATTTGGTGCAAGTCCTTCAACTGACATGAATGAAAAGTTTTGGGATATACTTTCCTTCTGTCAGCAAGTATCAAAACTTATGGTGTCAGAGATTCGCAAAAGAGCTAGTAACCAAAGTACAGAGGCAGCTAGCTGTGCTATTGCTAAGTTTCTTGAAATAGAAAACTCGGAAGAATCAAGTAATGGATGGATGCTTTTATCCACCTTAAACTTGTTAGCAGCTGGTGATCAATCACTTATTCAGGTTACAATGATATTATGTGCTTTAAACAGTTAATTATTTTCTGTACACATTTAATTTTGAGTTTTATAGCATTTAAATGCTTTATAAATGAGAAATTTTGAAGGAATAGAAAAAAGAGATCATGGTTGGCCAAGAGGCTAGGCGTTGCTACTGCATTGCTGATGCGGGTTTGAATCCCGCCTCGTGATGAAACTTTTCTATTCTTTCAAAATTTCTTAATTTCTGTACAGATAAACATGAATATATTTTATTGAATTCAGTATTATTATGTAACAGACATTAAAAAAGTTACTAGTATTTATACTTATATATTCTTTATTATATATCAGATCATGCTTCTTCACAACATAGTACATGTTGCTTTGATATCTATACTAATATTATAAAGCTGAAGAGTTTGTTTGTTTGTTGGAACGCACTAATCTCAATAACTACTGCTCTGATTTGAAAAATTCTTTCAGTGTTAGATAGCCCATTTATTGAGGAAGGCTATACATGTACTACAGGTGAAGACGGGGCGGACCTATATAATATATAAATACTTATATAAAATACATGTTGCAGTCCTATTAAAGCTAGTCTTCTTTTTAGTTCAAGCTCCCTCTTACCAACCTATATTCAACTATAAATTTAATATACAAATTTTATAGGTGATGACAACTGCAGCCATACCATCAACATTAGTTAAATGTTTATATTTGTTCTTTGATTTACCTGAAATACCTGAGTCAGAAGCTGATGTTCATGATGATAATAGTGAATTTACACCTCGGGAAAGAAGAATTCTTTTACAGAAAATTTTTGTTCAGGTAAAATAATTTGTTTTACCATATTTATCAGACATTGAATGTTTTCTTTCTGATGTTAACATGATCAACATTTTATCTCAACAAAGAAATTCCTATTTATAAATTGCACATTATTCATTTAGGTTTTAGTAAGATTATGTAGTCATCCATTTCCATGTGAGGAATTAGCAAGGAAGGATGATTTGAGCCTTCTTTTTTCTGCAATTACGTCCTGGTGTGCTCCCCATAATATAATGTGGAGGAAATCTGCAGCAGAAGTATTAATGACATTATCTCGTCATGGCTTAACACAATCTGTAGTACAATATATACATAGTGAGTACAAAGCAATCTTCTAACCTTGCTATAATTGATATGCATGTATATAATACAATATATATATCATATAATAAATAAATGT